>NW_025317529.1:0-27500 GCF_018873765.1 Telopea speciosissima
GGTAAACATTTATCCTAGCCAGCATTCATCTATTGTATGAGTGAGGTACGCATGTGCATAAACCAGAGACCGAGTCCATAGATACTGAAATACAGTCGACTGATGGCCCTCTAGCTTATACATACACATACAAGTACGAGATGTGAATACCGAAGGCAGTCGGTCGGTCACCATCCTGTTTCCACCTAATGCAATGGACAGCTCTAATGCAACTACAAGTATGGCAATCCCAAGCCCAGCACCCACCGGCACTTGGATCCCGCTTTCGAAGCCCTAGATCTACATACCATGAGTAAATCCACATTATGAAAACCCTAGGTCCAACACCAACCGACACCCGAGTCCCATAATTAAATCAAATACCATTCGCACCAGAGTGCAATCGAATAATTAATATCGCAAGATAAAATGTAAAGTCCTATCAACATCTAAACGATAATTATATAATATAGCACACATGCATGAATGACATTCGCAAAACATGACACACAAATATTCCATAAATTAGGACGTTTGCTTAACTCACTCACCTTGATTCTCAATCAGTCGTTAATACCAAGTTCTTCAAATCGACGATCAATGCCAAGCTCACTGTCCCACGTACTAATACTGTCACGCCCCCATCCGAACAAAGGATAAAATACATTATAAGGGGTGACTAGGACGACGTGTGTCATCCCATTAAGCTACCAGGATCACTGACACAGTGTCCCAATGCACAGTCATAACCAATATTAAAGTCATATAATATCAGAATGCGGAAAGGAGAATTTTACATTCCAAAAGATCAATAGTTTTGCGGAAGCGTATAAAATCAAATAGTTACAAGATGATCAAAGCCTAGATGATAAATACTGTAGTTAATCTATTTTCCATTATCATCTAATAACTATCAATAAGGGTATAACAGTAAATGTTTATACATGGGCCTACGCCCTAAAATAAACAAAAGGGGAACAAGTCCCTAGAATTCTTACGGCCCGTAAGCGTAATCGTCACAAGGACACCCATTGCCATGTTCCTCTAACACAGCTTCTGGCTCCTCCGTACCTGCATCATAATCTAAAAAAATATGTACACGAGGGGGTTAGCTCCAGTGAGCCAGTGAGAGGATGGGGATGCAATAACACACAATTCACATAGTCCAATGATGCATGCACATGTTAATTCCATTTTTCCATCTATCACACAACTAAATCAGAGGTATATGTTACTGTGACAACTCGGGAGACACTGTGGGTCACTTAACTTATCGTCACAATGAAACCTCAATTGTCACCGGGACCTACGCCGATCAAAGCCTCCAAGACCACTCAAGTGGCGACCATCGATAGCCAATACTACCATGATGGCCTCTCCCACCTCCACGAATCCGGTGTACTGATTACCTAACACCTAAACCCCTGTTGGTAAGGGTCGTAGCATAAGGGTGTAAAATCCTAGCCGCAGATATACTACATGCAAGTCCTATCGTCTCGAGAGGTAATTCGGGCGCATCAACTTTTCATCTGGTTTAGTGCCCGGTTACCAGCACGACACGACGCATACAGTTCAACATGACATTCAACATAATTACTTCATAAATGTATATAGTATCCGAGGTTCCGGCACCGGTACCGGCACCGGCAGCCACTAGTACCGAGACCCATCAAAGTAAAGCATCTCCAATCAACATCATAACAATCATATATACAAGTATGCAATATACGCAAGCATACTTAATAATTTATAATGATGACATAATATACAATGCAATAATAATATCAAGCCCAAACAACCAAACCTACTCACATATAAGTTATGTTCCGATGTTATGAGTTGTCGCTGCAATTAAGTAACACGTCGCAAAACGAAAACTTTAAACCTAAACAAAGAGTGAAAATAGGGTTAATTAAGTAAAGGGACGGATCCCCAAAAGGCCTCCCATAAATCATTTAAATATAAGGTTTCAGAGGCAGGGTGGTTTTATGGGTGGTTTCATGTCCAATTTCTGCAACCACATGTAAATCCTAGCTAACTAAGGGCTTAGGAAGGTCTCTGCCAAGGGTGGTTTTACAGGTGGTTTATCTCAGAACATGAAACCGCACCTAAAATCGACTTTAACAGGGGCTTATTCAGGGGGTGGTTGCAAGGGTGGTTTCTCGTAGGTCTTGAAACCGCATGTAAAACCACATACCTACAGAATTGAAATTTGAAAGGTTTCTCACCAGGGGTTCCTTTCCCAAGGGGTTTAAAGGTAAGGAGGCTTCAAGGAAGCTTCCTCCTAGGTCCATTCGGGTTCTAAGACCTCATTAGGTCCATATAATCCCAAGGATTCAAGAGGGAAAGCAAAGAGAACCTAATTTAGGGCATAATAGGGTAGAAATCTTAAATTTCTCAAATGGAAAGAGATTGCTTAGGCTTAGAGCTTGTAATGGAGTGAAATAACTCCACCATAGTCTAGGTTTAGAGGTTCCATCGATTCCTTGGGTTCCAAGAGAACCCTAGGTCGAATCTCTCCCATTCCTAAGCCCCAAAACCCAAAATAGAAGAAAAGAGGTGGGATTTAATGGTTTACCTACCCCCAATATAGAAAAGTTTCATGTAGAGGGCTCCACAAGGTGAGGTTCCAAGCCTTCAGCCAAGCTTTTCTATTCTTCTTCCTCCTTTGCTCCTTCCTTCTTTCTTCTTCCCTTCTTTCTTCTTTCTCCTTTCTCTCCTCTTTCTCTCCTCTACGATTTAGGTTAGATGGGAGAATTAAAGAGAAAGAATGCTTCTCCCCCCCCCCCCCCTTTTGTCTTATTTATAGAAAGTGACTTGGGTCCTTTAAGTTAAATGGGTCAAGAGTTAAATGGGTGGATCCAAGATAAATGGGTCATTAGGCCAAATGGGTACTTTAAGTTAAATGGATCAAGAGGGCTTAATAGGTTGACCCATTAGTTCTATTTGGGTAAGAGAAAGGAATACCCAACCTTGGGTCAATTAGAATTAGATGGACCCTTAGGTTAAATTGTCACTTAAGCCCAATGGGCCGCTTAAGCTAATGGGCCTGCCCACTAGTTATAATTAGGAAAGAACCCAATTGAGAGATGGACTCATATAATCTGGGTATAATTGCTCTTCACATGTTTCCCCAAGGCAAGTGAGGCCCATAAGTGAATTATTCCCAACTCAACTAAAATAGCCCGGGCGGTCTAAACCTTGACCCGCACTTCGAGGGCATCGAGAGAAAGGGTAAATAAATAAAATTAGGGGCTAGCACTTACTATTTCCTTGTCATGGTTTGTCCCCCATGACCCCGAATAATTTTCCACCAGGCAAACCCATCTGTGGTCAAAATTTTGTAGTGAGGTTTGACCACCAGTGGGAACACTCACCAAAGATAAGTGGCAGTGATAACTACACGTCGTAGGGAAGAAACAATAATTAATTATGATCCGAGTGCGGGTATAACAAATACGCCCCAAGTCGGGTGAGTCAACCTAAAAAGGGTGTACAATGTGGGGCAAGGTTAGTGTCTCAGGGCACGAAGAGTTGGGCCCCACAAGTTATCAAACAAGGCTGAAAACAGGGGATCAACACATACAATAAGGCTAGGACCGGCAAATGTCATATGCCTGTCCATGTGCCTGCCCCTCTCGGGACTTTCCACTGACAGCAATAGTTTCTTAGGGACCGACACTTGCATGTGCTTGTCCATGTGCCTGTCCCCTGGCAGTAGCTACGACACCTGCAACATTTCAGGGACTGACACATACAGCATGTGCATGTCTTGTTGTTCATACCATTTCGAGATTGGTTTTGTTGCCCCAAAGTCTTGGGCTAAAATGAGAGTATTCTTAGGGTTATTTAGGGCTTCTTGGCTATGGTTTACACTCCATTAAAGGGTTAAGATCCCAACCCTATAAGTTGAGTCTCTAGGAACAGAGGTTGCCAAGATCTTTCAGATCAGGTGATACCACTCTAGCCTTCACTACTCTGGTTAGTCTTGGGTTATAGGATTTAACCTGTCCATTTTCAAACATGGGGTTCACATTCTGAAGGCTTTCACATCTGGTTGTCTCATTACCTAACCCAACTTTAGAATGATTTTGAATATTGATGGAATCTCCTATTGTTCACACCCAGTACGGAGGGAACGTATTTGGTGATCCATTATCCCATTCATATTTGTCGTTGGAGAAGGTCTTGTTACATCCTTTAGTTTTAGCTTTCACACAGGATTTAACCTGTCCAGTCATTAAATTCATTATTCATTACCCTAAGGTTTGGTCAACCAAGGTCAATGCACCAACTAGTTTCACAGCAAGGTCAAGGTAAGTCATACTTGTAGTACCAGAGAATCACTGTAGTCACACAAGTCCAAGGTTCTAAGGGATATCTATATATATTTATCACACCAATATGTAGGCATAAATTCAATAATTACATTCACATCCCTATGGACATATCTGTCATCTAGGTCAATCCACAAGAACAAGAAGTTCTCAGGTACGGTTTGCTAAGTCTCTTTTTTTGAAAAGTCAAATCACGGTGTAGGACTTTCTCTATGAGTCTAAACAAGATTTGGATAAACCAAGTAAAGTTCAAATAGAGTCGTCACTAGCTTGAGGTGTTATGAATGACTTCCAAATACACGTGACCTTCATGGCTTACCCAAATAAATAGCCCAAACCAGCCTATTACTTTCCTTTCCTAGTACCTACCCACAGGTTTAGATTCTACGCACCCCATTAAGGGTCTCTACCCGCATAGATTTAGGTTTCCCTATCCATAAGGTTCGGGTCTTTAAATTCACAAGGTCTAAGGTCTTCATCCTCAAAGGTAACTCTTCTCCTTTTATGTAAGAGAGGAGTCACAGCGGTTACCAATGCCTGCTAGTTCTTATTAGCTGGTCCAGTCGGGTACAAGTCCTAACCTCTTTCAATTTCAAGGTATTAACTAGATTTAAGTGGTCCCCACAAATGGGTCACACAACGGGGTGTCCGATCTAGGGTATAGGCACATAATCATCACATATAGGTGTGGTCAAACGTCTCCAACACAAGCTCAAAATCTTAAAAGAAATCGGGTGGACTTACGAACGGTATCAGTACTCTGGGTCCGTTCGTAGCTCCTCTGCAAAAATAGGGAGAGCGGACTAATGGGCGGATATGGAATGCGAATCCGTTCGTTCGTCCGATCTCAAAAGTCTCAATGGCCGAGAGGGTTTAAGTCAAACGGATCTACGGACGGACGCATGAGTGTGGATCCGTTTGTTGATCCGCACAGATTTAAAATGATAATTTCAAGTTTTGTGTAGAGCGGATTCACGACAAGTGGATCCGTTCGTTCGTCTGTTCGTAGAAATTTAACAAAACAGAGCCGTGAGTTTTAAAACTCACTTTTGGCTCCACAGAAAGGGACATAACCACAGGGAGAAAAAGCTCTACATGGACTTTCTTTCAAGCTTCCCTTGGGTGGTTTTTCTTGTAATCTCAAGCCTCAAAGTTCAACTCTCAGTTATTCAGGATATGGCTTTCTTCCTATTCTACTTTCTTTTTTTTTTGGATTTGGGATGAATCATTTCAAAGTGTGATCATGTCTTGATTTTCCTTGTAATCCCATGGCCATGTACACCAAATCCATACCAAATCGATTGGAACTAGGACTTTTGGGTATAAATCAAGCCCTATTTGATCGATGACACTAAGTTGTTGGATCCTTATTTGATTAATGCATCTTTTATAAATTTCAAGTCTTTGCAAGCATTTTAGAGATTGTTGCTAGGTTTATCATATCTAGTTGAATTTTACTTGGATTATGTCCAGGTTTTGGTTATGGTAAAGTCCTCAATTCACAATATTTTGGGAAAACTCTCCAAGTTCAAATCTAATTCTTTTACATGCCATAAAATCTCATAGAAAATTATCACATTGTCTTATCTTCAAGCATATTCTCTTGTATACATGATTATTGATAAAAATCCTTAGAATCTGTCCTCTTTTCCTCAAATAAATAATTTTTGTCTCTTGTTGGGGTATTTTCCTCCAATAACTTGCTTGGTTGGCATTGTTTGGAATGTAAAGTAGCAAGAAGTACATGTTGTTCACATTGATCTCATTATTCACATCCACGCATTAGGAATCTCACATGGATCTTACATGTGCATTGATCTTATTCATTTCTCTTCACTCCAAACATCTTCCTATGGTTATCATGTCTCATTTCCCTTATATGCTCTTGTCACAATACAATTTCCACATCTCGTAGACATTTCACTTTTATACTTTTATTTGCCAAGCATAAAGCTTAAATTATCGGGATAAGATAGGTCACAAGGGGGGCGAGGGAAACATCAAATGGAGGTAACAAACACCAAAAATAGATTGGTTAAACCAAACAGGGCCAAAAATCCTTTCTGGTTTGGGCGGTTTTAGGTGTGGTTTCACTAAGTTGCAACCACAGGTAAATCCGGGCTTTTACAGAACCAAATTTTATCCTCAAAAATTCGCGGATTCTTAGTCGGTTTCACAAAATTGAATCTGTAGGTGAAACCGTATGGCCCAAAAATTAAAATTTTAAAACCCGCGACTTAGGGGTTTATTTCCCTCCTTCAAAACACAACTCTAAAGCTCCGGAGAAACCCCAACTGCGATCGTACTTTCTCTCTCCTCACTCCTTGGTGGATTTTAGTGCTCCAAATTACTCCTCAACAACATCCAATCGCATTCAGGTAAGATCTCCCTCTCTCCCATCGATTTCTCTCAAGGAGAAACCCCAAAATCGATTTCAGGTTTATAAAACTTGGGGTTTTTGTTTCCTTTTGCTCAGTATGCTATTCACAACCTAATCTTAACCATTTTCTCACCATAAGCAACCTATACAAGGGCTTGCATACGATCTTGGCATCTAACTCAAGGATTTGGGTTGGATTTTGGAAAATCAAAGCCTAATCAAATTTTCCTCTTCTCTTTTGCCATATTTGATTTGGTCTTACTAGATAGGGCTTAGCTTACATTCTCAGAGTTGTCACAAACCATATTTACTTGTTTCTTATGATTCAATCTCCCAACCACAAAATCTAAAATTTTCTTTAAAGTTTATAGCATGTTTCAAGATCAAATAAGTCCATATTTTGCTTGAACTCACTGTTTTGCATAAAGCATTACTTTGTAGGCATATTATGATCATGAATCTTCATTATTTATCATGTCATTCACATAATGGTCATGCCTTTCCTTTTTCCCCAACTTCTTAGATCACAATTTGATAAAAATCAAAATTTTCTAGCCTAAGAATCCTGCTGTAACTTAATTGCCTTGGGAAAAGAATAAAAGGCTAGGTTTTAAACTTCATAACCTTACATTGATCATCTACTTAGGCTTTAGCATTCAAGGTATTAATTTGCTATCTACTTGGCTTTTGGCTGCAAGTTAAAACAATCAATGGCTCCAAGAACACGGCGTGCATGCGTGGAACAAGTTGCACCAACTGTGCTAAATCTACTATGATTTCAAAAGATAGAGGACCAAGAGCTTTACCAAGACTACTTCCGCTTCAAAAATATAGTAGAAGGACAGAAAATAGTGTTGGATGATCTCGAAGCTTACATAGTGGGGCAGAGATTCGAGGTATTGGGGTGGGCCAACATTCTCAACCTTCCTGAACCATACTACCTGAAACTCATTCGCCATTTCTATATAAATCTGGACACCGAGAACCCGGGCATACAGAATTATCGGGTTGTTTCATATGTAAAGGGGGGTTCCTATAGCCTTCACTACAGCACAGTTGGCCGGCATTATCAATGTCTCCATTGGGGAACAGAACACCTACTGTTCACTTAGAAGGAATCCCTATACCTTAATCAAGTGGGAGGTATTGACATTCTGACGGCTATCAAGTGACTGAACCTGCGAGTGGTGGATGGCTTCGATGAGGTCACGAAGCAACTCTCCGACCAGACTCAGCGCCTAGAGGGTATCGAGAGAAGGGTAGATGACATCAACACCTTTTTTTTTTTTGATCGTGGTGGTGACGGTGGTGCAAATGACTAGCCCAGCTTTCTCTCAACAAATTGAAGTTATCTCGGATCAGTTCTTCTAGTTCTTGTCTTAGGATGAACAATTGGGAACTTTTAGAAATGGTAGAGTTGTATATTTAATCTAGGATGAACATAATCAAATGTTTTGAGTTGGAATAATTGGGATCTTGCATTTTGAGTTGGAAAAGGCACAGTTATGCCCAACCAGAGAATTTGGAACAATTATAGTGTTTAGATTGGTATCTTTTGATTGGGCAGGATATAATCATATGTCTTTGTTAGAATAGATGAAATCATGAATGCTAAAATGGGAAGGATATGATTGCCTCCCAAGAAGATTTGGAACAATTGGATATTTGTAATTAATCTTATATGTATCTCTATGTATTTGTTTAATTCTCTCTTATTTAAATCATTGTTGATAATTGTGGTTGGTTCATTATTGTTTATGAATTATAACATATAGTTACCCATTTATGACCTACTTAAGGCTCAACCAAGCAATTATACAGTTGTAGCTTAACAGCCTATGGTTCAAGTCCTAAGTTCCATGTTACCTATTATCTTCTAAGTTCTTATTTCACCACAATCAGTCTTCTCCTATGTCTGTACACAATCATTTATGTTCTTGAAGATTTTTAGTTTAGAACCTAATTGTGGAGAGTAAATCAAGAGTCCGCGAGACTGTGGTCGGTGTAGAGCATCATTGCTTTGATACCACTCTGTCATGCCCCCATCCCAACAAGGGATAAAATACGTTATAAGGGGTGACTAGGACGACGTGTGTCATCCTATTAAGCTACCAGGATCACTGACACAGTGTCCTAACGCACAGTCATAACCAATATTAAAGTCATATAATATCAGAGTGCGGAAAGGAGAATATTATATTCCAAAAGATCAATAGTTTTGCGAAAGCGTATAAAATCAAAAAGTTACAAGATGATCAAAGCCTAGATGATAAATACTGTAATTAATCTATTTTTCATTACCATCTAATAACTATCAACAAGGGTATAACAGTAAATGTTTATATATGGGCCTACGCCCTAAAATAAACAAAAGGGGAACAAGTCGCTAGAATTCTTACGGCCCATAGGCGTAATCGTCACAAGGATACCCGTTGCCATGTTCCTCTAACACAGCTTCTGGCTCCTCCGTACCTGCATCATAATCTAAAAAAATGTGTACATGAGGGGGTTAGCTCTACTGAGCCAGTGAGGGGATGGGGATGCACAAACACACAATTCACATAGTCCAATGATGCATGCACATGTTAATTCCATTTTTCCACCTATCACACAACTAAGTCAGAGGTATATGCTACTGTGACAACTCGGGAGACACTGTGGGTCACTTAACTTATCGCCACAATAAAACCTCAATTGTCATCTGGGACCTACGCCGATCGAAGCCTCCAAGACCACTCAGTGGCAGACCCCTGATAACCAATACTACCATGACTGGCCTCTCCCACCTCCACAGAATCCGATGTACTGATTACCCAACACCTAAACCCCTGTTGGTAAGGGTCGTAGCATAAGGGTGTAAAATCCTAGCCGCAGATATACTACATGCAAGTCCTATCGTCCTGAGAGGTAATCCGGGCGCATCAACTTTTCATCTGGTTTAGTGCCTGGTTACCAGCACGACACGGCGCATATAGTTCAACATGATATTCAACATAATTACTTCATAAATGTATATAGTATCCGGGGTTTCGGCACCGCCACCGGCACCCACCGGTACCGAGACCCATCAAAGTAAAGCATCTCCAATCAACATCATAATAATCATATATACAAGTATGCAATATGCGCAAGCATACTTAATAATTTATAATGATGACATAATATACAATACAATAATAATATCAAGCCCAAATAATCAAACCCACTCACATATAAGTTATGTTTCGATGTTATGAGTTATCGCCGCAATTAAGTAACACGTCGCAAGACGAAAACTTTAAACCTAAATAAAGAGTAAAAATAGGGTTAATTAAGTAAAGGGACGGATCCGCAAAAGGCCTCCCATAAATCATTTAAATATAAGGTTTCAGAGGCAGGGTGGTTTCATGCCCAATTCCTGCAACCACATGTAAATCCTAGCTAACCAGGGGCTTAAGAAGGTCTCTGCCAACGGTGGTTTTACAGGTGGTTTGTCTCAGAACATGAAACCGCACCTAAAACTGACTTTAACAGGGGCTTATTCAGGGGGTGGTTGCAAGGGTGGTTTCTCGTAGGTCTTGAAACCGCATGTAAAACCACATACCTACATAATTGAAATTTGAAAGGTTTTTCACCAGGGGTTCCTTTCCCAAGGGGTTTAAAGGTAAGGAGGCTTCAAGGAAGCTTCCTCCTAGGTCCATTAGGGTTCTAAGACCTCATTAGGTCCATATAATCCCAAGGATTCAAGAGGAAAAGCAAAGAGAACCTAATTTAGGGCATAATAGGGTAGAAACCTTAAATTTCTCAAATGGAAAGAGATTGCTTAAGCTTAGAGCTTGTAATGGAGTGAAATAACTCCACCATAGTCTAGGTTTAGAGGTTCCATCGATTCCTTGGGTTCCAAGAGAACCCTAGGTCGAATCTCTCCCATTTCCTAAACCCCAAAACCCAAAATAGAAGAAAAGAGGTGGGATTTAATGGTTTACCTACCCCCAATATAGAAAAGCTCCATGTAGAGGGCTCCACAAGGTGAGGTTCCAAGCCTTCAGCCAAGCTTTTCCATTCTTCTTCCTCCTTTGCTCCTTCCTTCTTTCTTCTTCCCTTCTTTCTTCTTTCTCCTTTCTCTCCTCTTTCTCTCCTCTACGATTTAGGTTAGATGGGAGAATTAAAGAGAAAGAAAGCTTCTCCCCCCCCCTTTTGTCTTATTTATAGAAAGTGACTTGGGTCCTTTAAGTTAAATGGGTCAAGAGTTAAATGGGTGGATCCAAGATAAATGGATCATTAGGCCAAATGGGTACTTTAAGTTAAATGGATCAAGAGGGCTTAATGGGTTGACCCATTAGTTCTATTTGGGTAAGAGAAAGGAATACCCAACCTTGGGTCAATTAGAATTAGATGGACCCTTAGGTTAAATTGTCACTTAAGCCCAATGGGCCGCTTAAGCTAATGGGCTTGCCCACTAGTTATAATTAGAAAAGAACCCAATTGAGAGATGGACTCACATAATCTGGGTATAATTGCTCTTCACATGTTTCCCCAAGGCAAGTGAGGCCCATAAGTGAATTATTCCCAACTCAACTAAAATAGCCAGGGCGATCCAAACCTTGACCCGCACTTCGAGGGCATCGAGAGAAAGGATAAATAAATAAAATTAGCGGCTAGCACTTACTATTTTCTTGTCATGGTTTGTCCCCCATGACCCCGAATAATTTCCCTACAGACAAACCCATACTATGGTCAAAATTTTGTAGCTGGGTTTGACCACCAGTGAGAACAGCTCACCAGCATAAGTGGCAGTGATAACTACACGTCGTAGGGAAGAAACAATAATTAATTATGATCCGGGGTGCGGGTATAACAAATACGCCCCCAAGTCGGGTGAGTCAACCTAAAAATGGTGTACAATGTGGGGCAAAGTTAGTGTCTTAGGGCACGAAGAGTTGGGCCCCACAAGTTATCAAACAAGGCTGAAAACAGGGGATCGGCACATACAGTAAGGCTAGGACTGGCAAATGTCATATGCCTGTCCATGTGCCTGCCCCTCTCGGGACTTTCCACTGACAGCAATAGTTTCTTAGGGACCGACACTTGCATGTGCTTGTCCATGTGCCTGTCCCCTAGCAGTAGCTATGACACCTACAACATTTCAGGGATTGACACATACAGCATGTGTCTGTCTTGTTGTTCATACCATTTCGAGATTGGTTTTGTTGCCCCAAAGTCTTGGGCTAAAATGGGGGTATTCTTAGGGTTATTTAGGGCTTCTTGGCTATGGTTTACACTCCATTAAAGGGTTAAGATCCCAACTCTATAATGGGTTGCAATTCAAAGGTGCTTTTAGAGTTTTGGCATCAAGACTTGGAGGGTCCAAAGGGGAGGGTCATTAGATTTGTGGAAATAAACATAAGGCTCTCCATGATCCTCAATCTAAGTTCTATGAACATCATCCCCTTCTAGCTAGGTAGATCCCCAAACCATTAGTTTGAAATTTAGGGTTTACCCATAGAAGTTGGGGTTTTAAGCAAGGAAGAGTAGAGTGAAATTTTAGGGACTTATATTATCCCTACTTGCTGTCATAAATTTTCTTCCATTAATGGTTCCACCCTAAGGTTGGTTAGACCATTAATGGTAGGAGATTCATAATAAAAACCCCATTAATGAGTAAACAAGGGAAGGAAGTAATAGGGTTTAGAGAGAGAGAGAGAGAGAGAGAGAGAGAGAGAGAGAGAGAGAGAGAGAGAGTATGCTCACCAAGGATGTAGGTTGGCTTTACCTCCCCCTTCCTTCTCCGTCCTTCTTCTTTCTTTCTTTCTCTCTACTCCTCTCCACGATTTGAGTTGTATTGTGAGGTGAATAGTGATTTAGGTTTTCTAATAACCCATCTAGGCATTAGGTCATGTTTGGTTGGTCTTAGGTCTTTAGGTCCATTTTGCTAAGACATGTTTGGGGGTAAAGGTTATCCTTAGGTCAAGTTTTAAGTTATTGGGCCCATTATACTACTAGGCCCATAATATTATTGGAAAAATTATAAAGTCCTAAGCCCACTCTAGTATTTATACTTATGAGCTATTAGGATATTGACTTACTCCCAATCATCTATGAGTGGAAACGGGTACACTGGGCGCAAGCCGTGCGGACCTTCGGAATGAGGAAATTTTAGGAATGCCCCCTTGAAGACAAACTTCCCCCTATCTTTATCGATGTACCTATCCTCGATGACTTCCCCTGAGCTACGATTGACAATCTTGTGGGATGGCTTGAGTATCATGGCCCATAGTTCACGAGCGTACTCCACTCCTGGTTCTATATAAAAGGTTCAAACTAGATCAGTGGTCAAGCAGGGTTTTAAATTGGGTTTTAGGCACCGATTTAACATTCTCCCCACCTTATAAGAATTTTGTCCTCGAAATTAAGACGTACTTGTCATGTTGAATAGATGGGGATCCGTTGCTCGAATCTCGCTCTCGCGCTCCCAAGATGCCTCCTCGTCAGAATGGTTTCTCCATCATACCTTAACATAAGAGATGACATGATTTCAAAGATTATGCTCATTCCTCTCAAGAATCTTCATAGGCTCCTCGACGTAAGTCAGGTCCTCGAAGAGCTTAGGTAGTTCTAGGGTGAACACGTGGGCCAGATCCATAATGTACTTCCTCAACATAGATACGTGAAATACATCATGAACACCGATTAATGATGGGGGCAGTGCCAGCCTATATGCCATTGGTCCAATCCTTACCAGGATTTCATATAGTCCGATGTACCTAGGGCTCAGTTTCCCCTTCTTACCAAATCACAGCACACCTTTCGTTGGCGATACCCAAAGGAACACCTTATCACCTATAGTGAACTCAATGTCTTTTCTCTTCAAATCAGCATAGCTTTACTACCTTAACTGCGCCGCCTTGATTCGGCCTCTAATCAAATCTACCTTTTCATATGTGGCTTGTATCAATTCTGGCCCCAAAATCCTTCGCTCACCAACCTCGTCCCAGTACAGTGGTGTCCTACACTTTCTGCCATACTGTGCTTCGAACGGTGCCATACCAATGGTAGCTTGGTAACTATTGTTGTAAGCAAATTCAATAAGTGAAATATGTTCGTCCTAACTACCCTTCAAATCAATGGCACAAACCCTGAGCATCTCTTCCAGTGTCTGTATGGTCCTCTCTAACTGACCATCGGTCTGTGGGTGGAAGGTCGTACTAAAGTTCAATAGTGTGCCCATAGCCTTCTGGAAACCACCCCAAAATTTGGATGTGAACCTGGGATCACTATCGGAGATAATGCTTACTGGAACCCCATGCAAGCAAACAACACTGTCCATGTACAACTTTGCTAGCTTTTCCATTGGGTAAGTTACCTTAATCGGAATGAAGTGTGAGGTCTTGGTGAGCCGATCCACAATCACCCATATGGCATCAACACCCCTAACTGTGCAGGGTAACCCTGTGACAAAGTCCATGGTGATGTGTTCCCACTTCCACTCTGGGATGGGAAGTGATTGTAGTAATCCGTAGGGTCGATGTCTCTCTGCCTTAACCTTCTGATAGGTGAGGCACTTCAATACAAATGTTGCCACATCAGCTTTCTTGCCTATCCACCAAAAGTGTAGCTTTAAATCCTTGTACATCTTGGTGCTGCCGGGATGTACTGAGTATGGAGAACAATGAGCTTCACTCAAAATTTCTTCCCTCAACTTTTCATCATTGGTTACACACAACCTACCCCTGAATCGAAGGGTGTCATTTCCAAACAAAGTAAAATCTGATTCCTCCTGCATCTCTTTCCGAATGCCATCCATCAATTTTGAAATTCTGCATCAGTAGGTTGGGCTGCCTTGATCTTCTCTACTAATGAGGGTTGTACTGTCAGAGCGGCGAGCAACATAGTAGCATCATCAATCAACACTTCCAACTCCATTCTTCTGGCTTCCTCTATAAGCCATCCATTGACTGTCAAAGCTGCCAAGGAAAGGATTTGTGATTTCCTACTAAGTGCATCTGCCACCACATTGGCTTTGCTTGGATGGTATTAGATAGTATAATCATAATCTTTTATCAGTTCTAACCATCATCTCTGCCTCATATTTAACTCCTTTTGAGTGAAGAAGTACTTCAGGCTTTTGTGAGCACTGAAGATTTCACTTTTCTCGCCATATAAGTAATGACACCAAATTTTCAGTGCGAATACTACCGCCGCCAACTCAAGATCATGAATGGGGTAGTTCTTTTCATAGTTCTTCAACTGTCTAGAAGCGTACGCCACTACCTTACCATTCTGCATTAAGACACAGCCAAGCCCTAGCCTCGATGCAGCACTGTACACTGTCATACCACCGGTACCCGATGGGAGTGTCAAAACTGGGGCAGTGACTAGTATGCGTTTAAGCTCTTGAAAGGTCTCTTCATATTCCTCAGACCATTCATACTTCACACCCTTGTGGGTCAACTTAGTCATCGGGGCTGATATGCGAGAAAAGTTCTCAATGAACCTTCGATAGTATCCTGCCAACCCTAGGAAACTTCGAATTTCATTGACATTCTTTGGTGCTTCCCATTCTAGTACAACCTTCACCTTACTAGGGTCCACTTCAATGCCTTTCTCTGAAACTATATGCCCTAGAAATGCCACCTATGGGAGCCAAAACTCACACTTACTAAATTTGGTGTATAGTTTCTTTTCTCTTAGTCTCTGTAGTACCATCGTCAGGTGTTGGGAGTGTTCCTTTGCATTCTTGGAATAAATCAAAATTTCATCAATGAAGACAATGACAAATTTGGCCAATATGTCTTGAAACACTCTGTTCATTAATTCCATAAAGGCAGCTGGAGCATTGGTCAATCCAAACAACATTACCAAGAACTCGTAATGTTCATATCGGGACCTAAAAGTCGTCTTGCTTATGTCACTTTCCCTGATCTTGAGTTGGTGATAACCCGACCTCAAATCAATCTTGGAAAAGACCTTTGCACCTTGCAACTGGTCAAACAGGTCATCTATCCTTGGCAACGAATACCGATTCTTGATGGTTAGCTTATTAAGCTCTCGGTAGTCTATACATATCCTCATGCTGCCGTCCTTCTTCTTAACAAAAGGACCAGTGCACCCCAAGGTGACACACTGGGTCGGATAAAACCCTTCTTTAATAAGTCCTACAACTGAGTTTGAAGCTCCTTTAACTCCGTAGGGGCCATCCTGTATAGAGCCCTAGACACTGGTGCTGCCCCTGGGGTTAGATCTATCATGAACTCTATTTCTCGATCAGGAGGTAGCTCTATTAGATCCTCTGGGAACACATTCGGATACTCCCTTACCACCGTAATCTCGGTCAAAGGCCTAATCTTAGCTTATGTATCCAATACTGAGGCAAGGTAGCCCTGACAACTAGAATTCATCAATTTTCGTGCCTATAGAGCATAAATGATTATTTTCATATGCCTCCCTTGGTACCCGACAAATGTGAATTTCTTCTCTCCTTTGGGTTTGAAAACTATATGCTTTTTGGCACACACCACATTTGCTTGGCAACCAACCCATACCGAGGATAACATCGAAGTCAGTCATGTCAAGTTCGATGAGACGTGCCATTGTTTTTCGACCACATACTTCCATTGTACAGGGCTCGTAAACTATGTCTGTTGCACAACACTGCCTATAGGTGTACTGACTGCTAGCCCCTGAGTTAGGTTCTTTGGGGAGATGTGCATCTCTTTTGCAAAAGCAGGAGATACTAACGAGTAGGATGCCCCCGAATCAAATAACACATGTGCGGGTGAATTAGAAATTATTAAAGTACCTGACACATGATACGATTTACTTCATGACATGCATGTATGGTTGGAGAAAAGACAAGTAAAAGCTATTATTGACGAGATAGCTGTCATACCTGTCACTACTCCTGGTGCGCTTTCTGCATCTTCCTTGGTGACAGCATACACCTATCCGGGCAACCTATTATCAGTGTAAGGCTGAACTGCACAGCTGACATGATGGAGCATAGGTGGTCGAGCTGGAGGATGTGATAACTCCGATTTCTTGCTTGGACAAGACTTAGAGAAATGACCATACTGGTTGCAGTTGTAACAACGAGCACCGGGTATAGATGACTGGGGTGCAGATGAAGCTTGTACAGATTTGGTGGGCTGAGGTGCCTCCGGCTTCCTGTACTGAAATGGTGCAGGGTTGACATAATATGGCCGAGGATATTTGCTAGGCCCTTGAGTGCTCTGCGAAAATGCAGACCGCTTTTTGGTACTGGACTGCGGGTGAGAAGTTTCATTCTGTCGATCCTCAATGGACTTCGCCATTTGAACCACTACGGTGTACCGCTGTAGGTTATGACTCAACACTATGGCCCCAACAGTGTTTCTCAAGCCTCTCTCAAATCTGCTCGCCTTCCCTTGGTCATCTCTAAGGTAAGGAGGAGCGAAGTGGTGTAATTCCTCATATTTTTGTTGGTACTCTTGTATCAACTTTGACCCCTGAACAAGTGACATAAACTCAACTTCCTTCTTTTCTCAAAAATTCCTAGGGAAGTAGTTCTCGAAAAAGGTGGTCTTGAATTGGTCCCAAGTGATGTTGGGATGAAAAGCCATGAGATTGGGTCGAGTACTTTTCCACCAAGCCTTGGCATCTCCCTTAAGTTGAAAGCCGGCACAAGCTATTCTTTACTCGTTCGTATAGCCCAAGAAATCAAAGATCTTTTCCATTTGTTGAACCCACTTAGAGGGAAGGAGCAAATCATTGTGGTGTTTGGTGAAGGTGTGAGGTTTGAGCTTTTGGAATCGCTCAACTATTGGAATCATCGAATTCACAAAAGGTAGAGTTTACTGCCTAAGGGGAGATGGGTGATATACCAAGGGCGGTGGTATAACGACCCCTGCGTGAACCACAGGTGATGGAGGAGCAGCTCAGACTTGAGGTGTTTGACCGATAGCGGCAGTCTGAAATTGGGTCCCAATTCGGGCCAAGAGACGCTCTTGACACTGTTCTGATTGCGTCATTATGGCCTCCATATATTGCCTTTGTTCCTCACGAAAGTCTCTAAGAATGTCACCCACTAGTGTGGTAACCTCGTGAACTGAGACTCCCGGCCATGGAGGAGGAGGAATGGAAGTGCCTGAAGTTTCGGTAGCTGCATGACTGGCAGCTGGAGGCGGAGAAGGGGGTGGATCACTCAAATCGGGTGTCACAACAATCTCATTACCCGGCGCAGCAGGATCCCCGTCTTGTTGTTGCTGAGTTTGAACCATCTCGAATCCCTAAGCATAGTCATAATTTTTTTCAAACTATTAGAATAATACATAAATCAATTAAAACCATCGTATTACACGCATAAATCACACATGAGTAAAATACAAGGCATACACACATGTCATGGTATGGCGGGTGGGTTTCAAGAGGGTATAACTAACAAAACAAGGCAAAAATAAAAGTAATAAATAAAATTAAATAAAATAAGAACAACAATTAAACTAATAATAAAATAAAATGAAACTTTTTTTTTGTTACATTTGTTTTATTTTACTTTATGTTATTACTATTATTATTATATTTATAAGTACATATTTATTTTATTTTTTACTATATGTTATATTATATTTTATTTTACATTATCTTATCTCATATGTATATATATATTTTAAATAAAAACCCGTTCAGGTCTTTACCTTTTCCACTTCAAAACACTCCAATTTGGGAGAGGCTCTCATCCACGACCAGAAGAGGCTGTCCCCAGCTAATTTCAAGTCACTCCAAGACTTCCTTACTCATCTAAGCTCGATCAAGGTAAGATTTGCCATCAATTTTGATCTTTTATTTCTAGGGTTGAAGGATGTTCTTAGGCATTCGGTTCTCCACCTAACACTCTCTCTTTTCCTATGCCATCATCGATTTCTCCTTGATAGGGTTTGGGATTTGGGATTTTTTGTATTGTGTGATGAGCATGCTCCACCAATGCTTGCTGTTTTGCTTGTTTCCATCATAAACATTCATTAGATAGACAATGTATTTATTTTATTTCTCTATAGTTCTAGGTCTTAGAAAACTGGGGGTTTTTTTTTTTTGAAGGATGGGCTTAGTGGTTGCTTGGTGTCTTGTGAAATTTTCTCATAGATTTATGTTCATCACTTCCAACGATTCCTAAGCATAGTGGGTACACTCAACACCACACCCATGAATTGCATTTAAAATCCTCCCTATGCCCCCATCGATTTGTTCATTATGGGGTTTGGAATTTGGGGGTTTTTGTGCTAAGTGATGCACATGCTCCATCCATGCTTGCTGTTTTGTATGATTCTTCCATATACTTACAGTAGGTAGACCATATATTTTGATTTGTGATGGTTCTTTTACAAGAACCCTTTTATTTTAAATCTTAAATTGTATAGCCATAAAGCAAGTCTGTAATATGTTTGTAGAAATGTCTCATTTGGGTTATTATACCATTTTTATGTATTGCATCAGTTCTTGTATGGGTTCCTCTTCTAACCTACTTCTACATGCCTTAGCTATTACACCCATCATATCACACAATAGGCAATTTCAACCTATTGCTCATTCTTTCATATTTTCCTTCAAGCCCAGGGTTCCTTTAATGGAAGCCTATATAATGTACATTGAATATGCCCTTTAAATGGTTGTTTGTCTATAAATTTATATGAATTTACATTGTATAATCTTTGTGCATTATGTTCTCATGTTTTTTTTTTTTTTTTTTAACACTAATCATGGATTATGTATGTGGGATGTTGGTGTAATTGCCTATACGAGTTCTTCCCTTGCATAGGCTAACTTTAGCAAGCTTGGGTACTGTACTTAATTTTATTTATATAGTATGCCTTAGTAGAATCCCTTGGTGGGTTGATGATTGTCCAAAACTTCACTGAAGTGCAACCCAATGATGACAGGTGTGAGTTTTCTATCAAATTAGCCTCGAGTACACCGTCCCATGGTTAAATCCGACAAAGTTTCTTTGCATTTGCTCTAATGCCTACACATACATGCATACATATTTTATTTGTTTGTGCATTTCATGTTCCCTTTTCCATGTCGTTACATTGCTTAAGCTTTTTTATATTTGGTCTAATTATTTCCTTGTGCTTCTCTTTTTCAATGTGCAAGTCACCACTATGCCACAAAGGGCAACAAGGGGCAGGGCTCAAGTCCAACAAGACCAAGGCGGGGGCAACAGAGGTAGAGGCGAAGGTAGGGGTAGAGATAGAGGTAGAGGTGCACAGCCCCGTGAATTCAACCATGTCATGTTTCATATTGAGCATGCCGACCGTTGGAACTCCCTCACAGATAAGCCGATCCTTCGTGAGCGGAAGGTTGATGAGAAGGAGCTTTGTTCCTTCAAGATAGAACAATGATTCGCAGCCCAAGGTTGGACCAGCATGCTTCACCCTCATGATACGGTGTACCCCCACTTTGTTAGGCAGTTCTACAGCAATCTCACTACCGAGGAGCATGTTAGAAGGGGATTCCAAATATCCAGCGGGGTCAAGGGTCAAGACTTCTCTTTCAGTGCGGCTGAGTTGGTGACCATCATTGGTGTTCCCAACGAAGGGGAGATCCGGTACTTCCCTGGTAAAACCAACCCGCTAAAGTATTTGATTAAGGATGAGAACTCCAATCTTTGGATGCGTTTGAGTAGAGATGGTACGGACAAGGCTTTATTGATTTCGAAGTTCCTCCCCACCTTCAAGGTATTGGCTCAACTAGCGCAGTAAAATCTCATCCCCATAGCTGGTCACCTACATTAGGCTTCCTTGATGCATTCCTACATCGCTTTATGCCTATATGAGGAGCAACCACTCAACCTGCCCAACATCATCATGCGCAACATGGCCCACAAGGGATATAGACCCACAAAGAGTGACCTATCCTACGGAAGGCTATTGACAAAAGTCTTCCATCATTTCGACATTGAGTTCAACGAGGAAGATTGGAATGAGAAGGGAGAGTCGTGGTTCAACTGTTGGACAAGTGTGTGTCCATCAAACCCGGTTCGGTCCGGTTCAACCTGGTTCACCTTTGTATTGAACATTTATACATTTTAGTTTAATATTGTCACATGCGATATAAACTTTTTGAGCATTATGTGTCCGTAAGTTATACTTAAAATGGTAGTCACGACTAGGGTTTGGGCTGGGCACCCTTATCATATGGTCGTCGCATTGGGTATGCCTAGACATGTGATGTCAGGGTACGAATGCGAATGCTCACATGTTTGATGTGTGCATTGGCGAAGAATCTACTTTGTCGATTCCCTCATGTATTACTCGCGATGTAGGAAGGGATAGACATGTGTCCCCGACACCTGTACCTTAGGGAACCCCGTCACCGCAAAGTGTGATTGCATTCTTTGGTTCATCAATGACGAGACTCAAGTGAGTCAAAGCCGGTGTTCGGGAATGCGTGAACACTTTGTGAGTGAAGGAGTTATCCAACACGGTCACCACTGCCCGATTGGGGAACACCAAGATAGAGACTGTCTGTGCATGGTCGGATCAGAATCTGGATCCAGTACCGTTTTGGAAATGGTTTTGCAAAATTTATTTTACATAAAATGATACGTTATTTATAGTTATTTCAAATAAAGTGTTTTATCGAGTTTTGCGGGACCCGATCGGATGCACAGACGCTCTTATATGGACATGTACTATGGATTGGGGTTTGGCAGTACATGTGTACATGCCCTAGATTCCATAATGATGGTGTTGATTAGTGGGGGGGTTGTATATGATAAATTGTTATCATATAGGGAGTTATTTGAAATTTGCTAATTTAATTGGCTATTTATTTAATTAATGGATTTGGTGTTAATTGTAATTATCCATTAATAATTAAATAAAGAATCTAATTAATACTTTCCCTATTAGATTCTGCTTCTTCACCTGTGTAGCACTTTGAGTTTAACAGAATCGCGGAGAGAGAGAGTCGGACTCTCACTAGGGCTCTATTAAATCTATCTAGGATTTAATTAAACCCTATTATTATAAATAGGGGACCAAAAATACGCGAGAAGAGGAGCTCTCCACGTTTTTGGAGTAGACACTCTCTCTCCTATGTTTTTGGTTTCTCTCTCTCCCTCTTGTGATCTCTCTTCTTCTTCATGCTTCTCTCACTGTGTTTGAGAGTTAGGGTTTGTGAAACCCTAGATCTGTGGCTTGAGGAGTTTGAGAGCATCCTGGGATTGGCATGTAGAACCTTGGTAGCACCATTGGAGGTTCGAGATCTGTTTGCTTGGAGCGCTCATTGGAGGAAGAACCACCGTCTATTGGAGGAGCAACACTTGAGGCTCACCAGGTTAGCAGTTCTTTATTAATTCCTTCTGTTCATTGATTATTAATATTTATGGGATGCAAAAGAAACTCGAATCGATTATTTTCCGCTGCGCATTCGAGTATGGGATGGATCCCTCTTGCCATGTGATGGACTAGAGACGAGTTTCTCCGTCCCTATTGTGATAATTAATTTTATGGAATGCAATAGGGAAGGAGAAACCCTAATAGGGATGCACCAGGGTTCCCATGGGCGACCATGGGAAACCCTAAAATTAAAATGGGGCACCCATGGGACACCATGGGCTAACCCAGGGCATGCAAAACCCTAAAGATAAATATCTTGGTCTCCCTAGGGAACCATGGTTTGATCCCTGGACCGTTGTTTAGCCAACAATGTGGTATCGGAGCCACCTTTCCCACCCATGAATATTAGATAATTAATGGTTAATATGATTATCATGAGTGGGATGCAAGTTGGAACATGGGTGGTTAGGATATGGTTGTTGTAACAACCTTCCCATGTGCACATGGGTAGTTACAAGGTTGTTAGTGTAACAACCTACCCATGTGATGATGGATTTGGTTTGTTTTGTTTATTCCAATTATTGAAGCATGTATCCAATTAGGTTGTGATTACTAATTTTTATTTTAAAATTTTTTAATCATGTTCTATATGTGGGGGGCGCACCCGCCAAGCCTCTGTGCACGCCCTTCCCCATGAACCTACCCTTGTGCACATCCCCTTGTGGGCTGTTGCCTGCGGGCAGCAAGCTTACGGGCTGCGGGCTTGCAGGCTGCTGTCCGTGGGCTTTAGCCTATGGGCAGCAGGCTCGCGCCTACAGCCCAAGGCTCTTGCCTGTCAGGCCCTGTGCCTATGGGCTGCGCAGGAGTGCTGCAGACTGCGCAAGTGGGCTGCATGCACCCCCTTGTTTTCCCTCCAATTTAACAAAAAAAAAAAATAAAATAGTTTTTTTTCAAAATAGAATTTTATTATTTTGTTTTGTTTTTGGAGGATGATGATGGGTGAAGAGATTCCCTCTTTACCTACTTGCAATTAAAATGCGATTTTAATTTTATGGGTTTGGATACATGATATCACATGCGATGTGGTGGTTCAATAATTGAAGGAATCCATGTTTTAATTTTTGGTTCACTTGCTTTAATGCCCATGCATGAAATTATATTATGATGTGATTATGGGAATGGCATTCTAATAAATGGATGGATTGTTTATGTATGTGATACATGGGGTTATGGGTGGATGTGATGCTTCTCTCTCTCTCCCCCTTTCTTTTTTTAAACAAATGTACTCCACCCATGAGCAACCCAAATGGTGGGTTGGTTTCTCCATGCGGGGAATTTGAATTTCTTTCATTCTTTCAATCATTGATAAGAACTAAGAGGTCAAGTTTAATTCAAACTAATTATTTTGACTGACTGTTTTTACGTAGATGATAAGTAAAAAGGCAGTAGGAACTAGAACGAAGAGTACAGTAGCAATAAATGCGAGAATATTTACTTCCATAATAGAATCTCATTGTTTTTTTTACTTCGCAATAACTCGGGATCTAATCCCATAGAGATGATAAATCTTTCTTCTGTAAATTCAATGGGATGAATTGGATCCCGATGATATTGAATCGGATCAATATCATGAATAACAATATCTGAGCTATCAAATCGATTCATCATCGAGAATTGAATATTGAATAGTATAACATAGGAAGATCTTTTATCCATACCGAATCCAAAATAGGATCCCAGATCCAATCAAAAATTTCGTTGAATTTTTCATTCTTTTCTATAACCTACCATTTTCCTTATACAATCATCTGATGGGGTATCGTCTGACTCGTCTTCGACTTCCATTGGTCACAAACCCAAACAATAAAAGTGAAATGGAAAGGGTAAGATCTTGGATTTTAAACTCCGTTTTTTGATGATCTAATTCTAAATGATAAATAAAGAAGTGTGAGAAAGACGGGTTCCCGTATAAAAGATCTAATATTCTGACAAATTCACTATTTTTTTGGAGTTTGTTCTTTCTTCGGTGGGACCATAAGAGGAAAAAAGATTCTTCATTCCCTCACTAAGAAGGGTAGGATCTTAGTTTGATTTTGATCTTTTTTTTAGGAATATCCCCCTTATTGGGACACCTCTATCAAAAGTTCGGTGCTTGAATGAGATAGATAGCTTCTTTCCAATGTGTAATTGATATTACACAAAGTCGGAGCTAGAAAGGGAGGTAGGTTTAATCTGAAAGTATTCTGTCGGGGTAATTATGTAATTTTGTATCGTATAATAAAGAAATCCAATTTGTGTATGTGCTCCCCGGAAACATATGGCTATTCTATTCCATGGATCGGGAACAATCGGAAAAGCCAGACCGGTACCGTATCTCTTGGAATCCTAACCTAAATAGGGTGCTACCAACAATTGTACTAAATATATCTCTCCCCCGGCAATCGGTACTAGTTGATGGAATGGAAATTCCCGTATTTATTCGATAAGAAAAAGAAATAAAGATCCCCACTGGGAATTAGATCCCACTCTCTGTCCCCCTCTTCACAGAAAATGGAGAGATAAATTGATGGATTCATCGGATACTAGGTCGGGACTGACGGGACTCGAACCCGCAGCTTCCGCCTTGACAGGGCGGTGCTCTAACCGATTGAACTACAATCCCAGGGATTGGGGGTGTACAGCATATATATTCTTATGATTTTATTCAAACCATTTCTATTTAGAATCGCTGTCTTGTAACAGAGACACGAGTGATATATTGATATCCACATAGATATGGACTTTAGTGAGAGCGACACCGATTACTAGTAATCCAGTAATCCTTGGGTTATTGCCCAATCGATTGATAATCAATCTTTCAATGAAAAAAGACTCTTTTTTGTTTTTCTTTCCTTCTTTATTTACAATTTAAATTTACTATATTACTATTACTTTCCTTATACTTAGAGATCATGACATGCATCTAGATCATTAAAACAGAATATGTGGGAACAAAAACAAATAAAATAAATGGACTCTTTTTTTTATTCCTATTCCTCCATATGAAACATTTCTGGAGGACAAATTGATTATATCATCCTCATGATGAATCGGCGAATTATTGGGCCGAGCTGGATTTGAACCAGCGTAGACATATTGCCAACGAATTTACAGTCCGTCCCCATTAACCGCTCGGGCATCGACCCAGGAAGAATCAATTCTAGGTTTATTGATAATCTATGATCAACTTCCTTTCGTAGTACCCTACCCTACCCCCAGGGGAAGTCGAATCCCCGCTGCCTCCTTGAAAGAGAGATGTCCTAAACCGCTAGACGATGGGGGCATACCTGCCTGACTGCCATCATACTATGCTCATCTCATAGTATGAACAGTTTTTTGGAATTGTCAATATTCAATATAATGTAATGGTATGACTAGATCCGAAGAATCTTTCCGACTTTCATGATTCATTCCATCGACCATAGAATTTTTTTGATTCGTCATTCATGAACCATTAACCATTCTATAGATAGAATGATAGAATAGAGAAAATGATATTCTATATTTCTATGTAATGATAGAATAAAAAAAAAAAAAAGAAATTCTAATAATTCTAATATAATATTAGTATTAGAATATTAATAATAATAATAGAATTCTAAATAGAATATAAATTTAAATGTAATAAAATGAAAAATGAAATAAAAAAGAAAATTTTTTGAATTATTTTATTATTATTTAATTAATAATAATTAAATATATTTAAATAAAAATTCAGTATTTCTATTTATTAGTATTTTTATTAGGATTTTTTTTTAATAAAATAAAAATATAAGTATAAGATCCCCTGAGGGAATGATTTGTCCGACAGAAAAAGGGTTAAACTCCCTTTCTTCAACTTTCATTTAATTCATTATTAAGATATACCTATCTTTATTTCACGCTAAGCCAGGAAATTCATAAATGATAGAAAGTTTCTTTTTTTTTTTTTTTTTGATTGATTCAAAAAAAAGGATAATATATAATATTATGTAGAACTTGTAAATCTGGGATTGGATCAACAAGTAAAGTAATCCAATTTTTTTTCTATTTTCTATAAGATAAGAATTTGTCGGTTCGGGGCGCGAATCGAATCTCTTCATCAGACGATTCAATGAAATTTTTTGAATTTATGTCGTATTGGTACAGTACATATATCAATCAAATGAATCTCGTTCTGATGGGAGGCAATTCAAAAAAAGCAATTAGATTAAGGTCGCAATTCATTTCATTGATATTTCTCAAATATCAATAAAAATTTTATTAACCATTTTTTTTTACCTTACCCTAGACTTCCCAAGTCACTCTTTTTCTTCCTGAACGAGTCGCTATGCACATATATATATATGTACATATATTCTATAGATATAGATAGGTAGATGCGCTAGACTCATAGTGGCTAGCGGCTAATATTCAGGAATTTCATCAAAGAGGCCCTTTTAACTCAGCGGTAGAGTAACGCCATGGTAAGGCGTAAGTCATCGGTTCAAATCCGATAAGGGGCTCTTTCCACAAAACTCCAGTCTTAGCCTTCATTTTTGAGCGGAGAATAGAGATATTGTTGATATTTGTAATATAATATCATAAAGTAACTGCCCACTAATTAATAAGGTATACTAATAAGATAATACTAATAATATATTATACTAATAAGTTAACTTATAGTATAACTTAAAATATATAAAATATATATAAGTTATATAGTTCTATGAACATTTGTTCATTATTTGTTCAATACAATTAGAATGATATGAGAAGTCATCCCTGGGAGGATGACTATGTCACTACAGACTATACTCCTATTCATTTTCATTATGAAAGATTTTTGGTCCTAGGACATAGATAGAATATCTACCTAATTCCAATTAGGAATCACCAAATATTCCTACTTTGTCCATTATTCCAATCAAATCAATTCTATTGTAAAAATGTAAAAATTAGAAATCAACAAAAGAAAAAGTAAGTGGATCTGACCCATTGAATCATGGCTGTTTCCGCTATTCTGATAATAAATATGAAAATTCGATAGAGATGTAGTAGGGGATCATTTAAAAATTTTATATGCTTGGACTACGCAAGAATTTGTCGATATTTCCGATTGAATCCTCTTGTTCCTGAATCTTCCATAGGAAGAAATTGCCATTCCCTTCCTCCGCAAAGAAAGGTTTATTCCGAGTCACAACATAAGAGCCAGCTATTTTTCAATATCTTTCTTTGACTTTGATTCCAATTCCAGAAAAAGATAAGTTTAGATATTATCTATATAATATATGATTTATATATATCAGATATCAGATCCCGGCTTGGCTTCATGTACCAAACTATTTCCATATTGATGCTTCCAATATTTTTTTGTTCCGACAATGTGATGGAGCACGGATGCGAGAAAGGAACTTTCATTTTCAGTCTCCTATTATTTATATTATTTAATATTAATATTGTATTGAATTTAGGGACAGGGACAAAAAAAAATAGGGAATTTCCTTTTTCTGA
>NW_025317529.1:32500-65959 GCF_018873765.1 Telopea speciosissima
GAGATGGAGCTCACCGAGCTTGCTAATGCATCGGTAGAGGCTGAAGCTTCCTTGAAAAAGGACAAGGCGAGGTCAATGCAATCGAGGCAAAGCCTTCTTCAAATGGGAAGAAGAAGAAAAAGGGAAGTAAGGGCAAGACCCCAAAGCCAAGGGTGGGAAGTCCGGCAATAAAAGCAAAGGCAAGTGCTTCTATTGCAAGAAGGAGGGTCACTGGAAAAGAAACTGTCCTGCTTACCTGGCAACTTTGAAAGACAAGAAGCCGGATGAAACAGAGGCTGCTAAAGAAGGTACATGTGATGTTAACGTTCTTTATGAGTCTAATTTGTCTTTTGAACCGACCAATTCTTGGTTGGTGGATAGTGGATCCACTGTTCACATTTGCAATGATTTGCAGGGGTTCAAGAAGACAAGGAACCTGGAAAGAAATGAAGTGCATCTTCGGATGGGTACTGGAGCTGAGACCATGGCGTTGGCTATGGGAACTTTTATTTTAAATTTTTGTTCTGCTAGTTTAGTTTTAAATGATTGCTATTATGTACCCTCTTTCAAGAGGAAGATAATTTCAGTTTCAAAACTTGTTTTGGACGGATATAGTTTTTCCTTTAATTCTAAATTGATTATTTGTTTTAATAATTCCTTTGTGGCATCCGGATATATGCAAAGTGGTTTGTATTTTCTAGATTGCCCTATTAGAACGAATGTTGTTTCAAATGTTGATTTGAAACGGAAAGCACTCAAGTGAACTCAACATATCTCGTGGCATCTAAGATTGGGTCACATTAATGTGGACCGAATCAAGAGATTGGTGAGGGATGGGTCCTTAGAGAGTCTGAGGGTGGAACCATTCCCCACCTGTGAGTCATGCCTTCAGGGCAAAATGACCAAGAAATCCTTTAGCAATAAAGGTGCTAGAGCCACAGATCTGTTGGAGTTGATACACACTGACGTGTGTGGACCCATAAACATACAAGCAAGATATGGGTATGAGTACTTTATCACGTTCACCGATGATTACTCTAGATATGGATACATATACTTGATGCGTAGGAAATCGGAAGCCTTTGATAAATTCAAAGAATTCCAAGCCGAGGTCGAAAGACAGCTCGATAAACGCATCAAGCCCTTATGATCAGATCGTGAAGGGGAGTATCTATCGGATGAGTTTAAAGAACATCTCATATCTTAAGGGATAGTTAGTCAACTAACTAATCCAGGCACACCACAACAAAATGGTGTATCCGAACGACGCAATCGGACCCTATTGGATATGGTCAGGACGATGCTCACTTATAGTGAGCTGCCTCTTTCTTTCTGTGGGTACGCTTTAGAGACGGCGATATATATCTTGAATAGGGTTCCATCTAAGTCTGTAGCCAAGACACCCTTTGAGTTGTGGAAAGGGCGAAAGCCCAGTATTCAACACCTTAGGGTATGGGGTTGCATAACACATGTGCGAAAAGCAATGATGTAAAAGTTAGAATCCAGGACTTCGAGATGCTATTTCTTAGGCTACCCCAAAGGCACGATAGGCTATTATTTCTATGACCCAGTTGACCAAAAGGTCATTGTAAGTAAACATGTCATATTTTTGGAGGAAGAAATGATGACCCAGAGGTCCGAACCAGTAGTCATAAAAGAGCTATCAGATGGCTCAGAAACGTCACTTCCAGAAGTGAGACCAACTGACATACCCGCTAAAATACCAACACCTAAGGAACCTCGACGCAGTGGGAGGACTGTTAGACCACCCACCAGGCTAACTCTTCTAACCGAAGAGAAAACAGTGGAAGAGTTCCACATGGTATCGGTTGAATCGGATGATGATCCGATGACATACTCTGAGGCTCTAAAGGATGTTGATGCCACTAGGTAGCTGGAAGCAATATGCTCTGAAATCGATTCGATGCATTCCAACAAGGTCTGGACTCTAGTCGATCCACCACTTGGCGTCAAGGTGATTGGATGTAAATGGATCTTCAAGAGGAAGAAGGGCATAGATGGAAAGGTCGAGAGATTCAAAGCAAGACTGGTGGCAAAGGGTTATACCCAGAAAGAGGGTATAGACTATGAGGAAACCTTTTCATCAGTAGCGATGATGAAATCCATCAGGATTTTATTGTCTATCGCAGCACACTTTGATTATGAGATCTGGCAGATGGATATGCAGACTGCATTTCTAAATGGGTTCCTTCAAGATGAAATCTACATGGAACAGCCAGAGAGGTTCTCTTCCTTAGAGGAAGAAAGAAAGGTGTGCAAATTGCAGAGGTCCATTTATGGGCTGAAGCAGGCTTCTAGGAGCTGGAACATCAGGTTTGATCAATCAATCAAATCATTTGGTTTTGATCAAAACATGGATGAACCATGCGTTTACAAGAAGATCAGGGGGGGGGGCAGTAGGTTTTCTTGTTTTATACGTAGATGACATATTGCTGATTGGTAACGATGTAGGATTCCTTTCATCAGTAAAATAGTGGTTATCCACAACATTTTCGATGAAAGACCTTGGTGAAGCTAGCTATATCCTTGGGATCAAACTCGTAAGAGATCGCGAAAAGGATGCTAGGCTTGTCACAGCTACCTATATAGACAAAGTCCTGGCGATTTAGTATAGAGAACTCCAAGAGGGGAAGTGTTCCCTTCGACATGGAGTCGGTCTTTCCAGATCACGATGTCCCCAGCCTCGACGGACATTGAAGAGATGAAGAGGATTCCGTATGCCTCAAAGAAGAGGGAAGTCTAATGTACGCTATATTGCGCACGAGGCCGGACGTCTGCTGTGCAGTAGGTATTGTGAGTCATTACGAGTTTAATGAATGGAGGTGCCATTGTATAGAGGAGTACAAAATAGAAATCTATAGCCGAACCCTATTTTTATGAACACCTTGCATCATGTGATGCAGCAAAAGAAGGTGCTTGGCTGAGAAAATTCCTATCAGATTTGGAGGTAGTCCCTGATCTTGTCAAGGGCTCTATTCCCCTGTTATGTGACAACAGAGGGGCCATTGCACAAGCTAAGGAGCCTAGGGCTCATCAGAGGAACAAGCACTTGCAGCGGAAGTATCACCTCATCAGAGAGATTATCCAGCAGGGTGACGTGAGTATCTCCAAAGTGGACACAACTGAAAATGTGTCTGATGTCATGACAAAGGGTTTGTCACCAGGAGTGTTTGAGAAACACATGGAGGGCATGGGTTTAAAATGTATAAGGAATTGGCTTTGATGTACAAGTGGGAGATTGTTGGACAAGTGTGTGTCCATCAAACCCGGTTCGGTCCGGTTCAACCCGGTTCACCTTTGTATTGAACATTTATACATTTTAGTTTAATATTGTCACATGCGATATAAACTTTTTGAGCATTATGTGACCGTAAGTTATACTTAAAATGGTAGTCACGACTAGGGTTTGGGTTGGGCACCCTTATCATATGGTCGTCGCATTGGGTATGCCTAGACATGTGATGTCAGGGTACGAATGCGAGTGCTCACATGTTTGATGTGTGCATTGGCGAAGAATCTACTTTGTCGATTCCCTCATGTATTACTGCCAGATGTAGGAAGGGATAGACATGTGTCACCGATACCCTGTACCTTAGGGAACCCTGTCACTGCAAAGTGTGATCGCATTCTTTGGTTCATCAATGACTGAGACTCAAGCGAGTCAAAGCCGGTGTTCTGGGAATGCATGAACACTTTGTGAGTGAAGGAGTTATCCAACACGATCACCACGCCCGATTGGGGAACACCAAGATAGAGACTGCTCGTGCATGGTCGGATCGAACTGGATCCAGATGCTTTTGGAAATGGTTTTGTAAAATTTATTTTACATAAAATGATACATTATTTATAGTTATTTCAAATAAAGTGTTTTATTGAGTTTTCGGACCCGATCGGATGCACGACGCTCTTATATGGACATGTACTATGGATTGGGGTTTGGCAAGACATGTGTACATGCCCTAGATTCCATAATGATGGTGTTGATTAGTGGGGGGGGTTGTATATGATAAATTGTTATCATATAGGGAGTTATTTAGAATTTACTAATTTAATTGGCTCTTTATTTAATTAATGGATTTGGTGCTAATTGTAATTATCCATTAATAATTAAATAAAGAATCTAATTAATACTTTCCCTATTAGATTCTGCTTCTTCACTGTGTAACACTTTGAGTTTAAACAGAACTGCCAGACTGAGAGAGAGAGAGTCAAACTCTCACTAGGGCTCTATTAAATCTATCTAGGATTTAATTAAACCCTATTATTATAAATAGGAGACCAAGAATACGCAGAAGAGGAGCTCTCCTCATTTTTGGAGCAGACACTCTCTCTCCTATGGTTTTGGTTTCTCTCTCTCCCTCTTGTGATCTCTCTTCTTCTTCTTGCTTCTCTCACCTGTGTTTGAGAGTTAGGGTTTGTGAAACCCTAGATCTGTGCTGAGGAGTTTGAGGGCATCTGGGATTGGCGTGTAGAACCTTGGTAGCACCATTGGAGGTTCAGATCTATTTGCTTGGAGCGCTCATTGGAGGAAGAACCACTGTCTATTGGAGGAGCAACACTTGAGGCTCACTAGGTTAGTAGTTCTTTATTAATTCCTTCTATTCATTGATTATTAATATTTATGGGATGCGAAAGAAACTCGAATCGATTATTTTCCGCTGCGCATTCGAGTATGGGATGGATCCCTCTTGCCATGTGATGGACTAGAGACGAGTTTCTCCGTCCCTATTGTGATAATTAATTTTATGGAATGCAATAGGGAAGGAGAAACCCTAATAGGGATGCACCAGGGTTCTCATGGGCGACCATGGGAAACCCTAAAATTAAGATGGGGCACCCATGGGACACCATGGGCTAACCCAGGGCGTGCAAAACCCTAAAGATAAATATCTTGGTCTCCCTAGGGAACCATGGTTTGATCCTTGGACTGTTGTTTAGCCAACATCAACCTTGTCACCATGCGGAAGATGCGCATGAAGGGAGATGAGGGTAGTGGGGATGACCCGGAGCCTACAGAGAGACGAGCCAGCAGAAATTATGATGATGATGAGAGCGAGGAGGTAGTTGAGGAGCAAGGAGGTGATGTGCAACCTCAGGAAAGTCAACACAGTCGAGAGCCTTCTCCCTCAGGTAGGCGCCGCGGTGGACGCACCCGACTTGCCGGTAGGCACGATGCTGAGGCCTCATCTATTGGAGTAGCAGAGCCTAGCTTGGGGTTCATTGCTGCCCAGCTAGCTATATTGACTAAGGTTGCACAGAGCAATGCCACCGACATCAGAGAGCTGCAGAGTCTTTACAGAGCTATCCACAATAGGGTGGTCCGTGTGGAGCGGCGTTCGAATTCTCCCGACACACCACCACCGCCAGTAGATCAGTGATGACAGCCTAGGAGTTGTTCCCCATTTTGTTGCCTATATGGCTTTTGTATCAGGAACACCAGTTAAGACTTTGTGTATTTCCTAGGTTTTTTTTTTTTTTTGCATGTACTGTGTTCTCTTTATTTTAATTAGTTTATGTTCTATGAAAACTTTCTACCTCTTTTGTACATGTCGTCGATGTATCAACACTATTAACTAAGTCCTGTCTTTTCATTTGGTCTCTTACATCTTATGTGTTGATAAGGCTTTTATTACACAATCCTAATAAAGAGTAAATCAGGTCGTGTGAATCTCGAGTTAGTCCCATGATAGAGCATTACACTCTGATACCAAGCTATTACACCCCCATTCCTGAACCCCGGGGAATGCAATCGGAGCATAACCAATACGCTCCCAAACCGCCAAGATCATAGATCCAGTAAACAGGATTAACTCATACACATGACCATAGAAGATCAAAACAGGTTAAAATAGTAATATCAGAGTTTACAGAATCTACGTGATAACTTATATAATGCTTGTTTAAGTTTACCCTTCCATTACAGATCATTTCAACTAGGACCTATGTATTACCTACTGTATAAATAATACATTTATCATGAAAGGAATCAAAAGAATACACCTGTAAATAAAAAAAGAATAAATCAAGTGTATCAAAAGATGGCCACCGGTCATATATCACTTTCCCACCGAGGAACATACATCACAGCAGCACTCCGGTCCATGCTCCACGATCTATGAAGTCTACAAATCAACGTAATCGGTGTTCGGAGTCTCATACTCCGTGCCACCCTGCTCAAATGTACCTGCGTCATCTAAAAATATGTTTGCTCGAGGAGTGAGCTCCAACTGAGCCTAATGAGTGGTTAAGCCACACAAGCATGCACAATAATAATGAATAGGGTTGACTGCTAATCGTACATGATGGACAAATACCAAAATATCCCATACTACCAAGGTAGTTCGTATATTACATACAATTTACAATCATGCTGCATGACTGAATGGTAATGCACAATTTATTGTTATCCACCTAACAACACAACTAAGTCAGGTATAGTACTATAGCATCACCTTAGGTAGCATCCCCGACATCGGTACCATAAATAGATGGTATACCGGTGATGACAAACCCGAGTCACGCTGGAAGCCTGCCGTACCGATCTCCACTAAGAGATATATGCAAACCCCCAAGTCAAACCTCATCTTGGTGTTCGGTCCGAAATATGGTCAATGCCCAAACTTTCCGGGTGGGTATACCCGAATAACGATCGAAACCCATGGATTTAACCGACACCTAACCTCTTGTCAGTAAGGGTTATAGTACTGGGTAAACATTTATCCTAGCCAACATTCATTTACTGTATAAGTGAGGTACGCATGTGCATAGGCCAGAGGCCGAGTCCATAGATATCGAAATACGGTCAGCAGGCTATCCTCTCGCCCCTCTAGCCTATACGTACACATACAAGTACGAGATGTGAATATTGAAGGCAGTCAATCGGTCACCATCCCGTTTTCACCTAATACAATGGACAACTCTAATGCAACTACAAGTACGGTAATCCCAAGCCCAACACCCACCGACACTTGGATCCCGCTTTCGAAGCCCTAGATTTACATGCCATGAGTAAATTCACATTATGGAAACCCCAGGTCCAGCACCAACCAGCACCCGAGTCCCATAACTAAATCCAATATCATTCACACCATAGTACAATAGAATAATTAATATCGCAAGACAGAATGTAAAGTCCTATCAACATCTAAACGATAATTATATAATATAGCACACATGCATGAATGACATTCGTAAAACATGACACAAACATTCCATAAATTAAGACGTTTGCTTAACTCACTCACCTTGATTCTCGATCAGTTATTAATACCAAGTTCTTCAAATCGGCGATCAATGCCAAGCTCACCGTCCCACATACTAATACGCCCTCAAGCTGGGTGAGTCAACCTAAAGAGGATGTACAATGTGGGGCGAGGTTAGTGTCTTAGGGCCAGAAGAGTTGGGCCCCACAAGTTATCAAACAAGGGACCGACACATACAATAAGGCTAGGACCGGGAGATGTCATATGCCTGTCAATGTGCCTGTCCCTCTCGGGATTTTCCATCGGCAGCAACAGTTTCTCAGGGACCGGCACTTGCATGTGCCTGTCCATGTGCCTATCCCCTGACAGTGGCCACTACACCTGCAACATTTCAGGGACCGGTACCTACAGCATGTGCCTGTCCATGTGGTTGTCTCGGTGTTCATGCCATTTCGAGAATGGTTTTGTAGCCCCAAAATCTTGGGCTAAAATGGGGTATTCTTAGGGTTATTAAAGGCTTCATGGCTATGGTTTACACTCCATTAAAGGGTTAAGATCCCAACCCTATAATGGGTTGCGATTCAAGGGTGCTTCTAGGATTTTAGCATCAAGACTTGGAGGGTCCATAGGAGAGGGTCATTAGATTTATGTAAACAAACATAAGGCTCTCTATGAGCCTCAATCCAAGTTCTATGAATATCACCCCCTTCTAGCTAGGTAGATCCCCAATCCATTAGTCTCAAATTTATGGTTTATCCATAGAAGTTGGGGTTTCAAGCAAGGAGGAGTGGAGTGAAATTTTAGGGGCTTATATAATCCCCACTTGCTGTCATAAATTCTCTTCCATTAATGGTTCCACCCTAAGGTTGGTGAGACCATTAATGGCAGGAGATTCATAATAAATCCCCCCCATTAATTGAGTGAACAAGGGAAGAAAGTAATAGGGTTTAGAGAGAGAGAGAGTATGCTCACCAAGGATGTAGGTTGGCTTCACCTCCCCCTTCCTTCTCCTTCTTCTTTTTTCTTTTTTTCTCTCTACTCCTCTCCATGATTTGAGTTGTATTGTGACGTGAATAGTGATTTAGGTTTTCTAATAACCCATCTAGGCATTAGGTCATGTTTGGTTGGTCTTAGGTCTTTAGGTCCATTTTGCTAGGACATGTTTGGGGTAGAGGTTATCCTTAGATCACGTTTTAAGTTATTGGGCCCATTATACTACTAGACCCATAATATTATTAGAATAATTATAAAATCCTTAGCCCATTCTAGTATTTATATTTCTGAGCTATTAGGATACCGACTTACTCCCAATCATCTATAAGTGGAAACGGGTACACCGAGCGCGGGCCGTGCGGACCTTCGAAATGAGGTAGGAATGCCTCCTTGAAGACAAACTTCTCCCTATCTCTATCGATGTACCTATCCTCGATGACTTCCCTCGAACTATGATAAAAAATCTTATGGGATGGTTTGAGTATCATGGCCCACAGTTCACGAGCGTACTCCACTCCCGGTTCTACACAAAAGGTTCAAACCAGACCGGTGGTCAGACCGGATTTTAAATAGGATTTTGGGCACGGATTTAACAACTACCATTGAGTAGATAATGACATACTTCCATGCCCACCATCTCTGTTTTTTTAATTGTTGAGCTTTGAAAGCTTTTATAACGATAAATCTCTAAAGCCATTAAAATATCTCTTTCTCAGTAGCCATTGTCGTGTTTCTTTATTGGATACTATTTAGTAATAGTTGTTGTAGAACTGTTGTTGTAGTTACGCTTGTTTGGAACTTCAAAAGCAGAAATTGATTCTTTTCTCATTCGATAAGACTCTCTGAGATTTTCCTATTTCCATTTCCTTTCTGGGTTTGTGTGTTTTGTATCTTAAAAGATTGAAGAACCACTTTGCTTGCTTTAGTATTTCTAATCTCCAACTGTTCAAGGCCTTCCCAGAGTTATGCTGCCAGGTAAGTCTTCTTAGGTTACAGAGGTCAATTTCAACAGATGCTCTTGAAATGGGTTAGAAACTGCCTATCATGAGCATCCCAAATTTTGAAGAATTGAAATGGTCAATTTGGAATTTTTGTGGGCAACCTCCTTCAGTTGATTTTTAGCATAACATTATGAAGAAATAAGAGTTATGGCTTATGTTGAATTACTATGAAGCAGCCAAGTGTTTTAAGACCCAAGAATGTCATGGGTATCTTTGATCATATATAGCTGATTTTATTTTGTCTCAAAGATTGTGGTGTTTTTATATTTTTAATCACTTTAACTATCGGTGAACCTCCTTCGTGTTCTTGGGACAGCCCGCCCATGTGTTGGGGTGCGTTTTCGGGTCCTCCCAGCCGTCGGATGCCTCACTGGGTGTCCAATTGGTTGGGGAAGATCCGGATACATCCTTTTTCCCATACAAGTTTAAAAGTTATAAAAATCATTTTGCACATAGATATAACAAATCTATTTTTGAGTGCACAATCTATTATGTCTATTGGTTACCAAACGATTTTTATGTTTTGACCAAAAATGGTTTTTGTAAAATAGACAAAAATAAAAAATAAAAACTATATCAAAGAGAGCCTTAGGCGTCAATTAGTTTGATTTCATTATTTCTAATAGATAGTCTAGGTTTTTTTTTCTCTTCTTCTTTCCACCGCAGCTTACTGCGTGTGATAACCATCGTCCCCCACCGTGCGTGTATTCATCTCCGCCTTTGTGCATGTCTCTGTCTCCGCCTTGTGCGTGTTATCTTCTCCCTCTCCTCCTCAATTTTTCAGCCATAATCATCAACCTTGCCATTGAAGAAGATGCAAACTACGACGATGATACCGACAACGACGACGATGTCGACGATGGCAAGCCTGCCACCCATCGCCAATGGAAATGTCCAAACTATGTTCTTACTGCCAGCGATCCTCCATCACCGATCGTTGGAGTTGCTTGGATTTCTGGTGATTCTGCAAGGAGCAGACTGTCTAAATGCTTGTTGCTTCTTCTACACCCCCTCCGGCCTGCGATTTTTTCTCTTGCAGAGCAACAACCGGGCAAGCCCACCTCCTTAAAAATCATCACCGTCATCGCACCTTACAGCAACCCATACGCAGAGGAGTTATGAGCCGTCGGTGATCGGCTGAAAACGCTTGCCGATCGTAGAATCACCCTAAGCATGTTCTTAGTTTCAGAAGGTTGGACGCTGAGCAAGTTGGTTGTGATTGGTGCATTGGTATATACACTATGGATGCTAATGGAGTAGGAGTTGGGGGTTGCTCTGTTTTTCGACGGGGCTGCAAGGAGCAGACAGTATCTGTCCTTCCAAAAACCCTATTGCGAGGCTGATGGGCAACAATTGGGCACGCCCACCTCCGTCACCGAACATTGCAGCAACCCAATCAACGAGGAGTTAAAAGTCGTCGGTGATCGACTGAAATTGCTAGCCTTGGATCGCGAAACCTCTGACCTGGATAGGAATGCACTTAGGTGTGATGCTACCGAGGCACTGGCTACTGAGAATGTGGCCATGTCCCCCAAGGGCTCCACCTTGCTGGAGCTGATGAGTGATGGGCCTGCTTTATGTTTGATTAGAGTCTTCTGCCATCATCGGCCGGAATTTCCTGTTGTTGTACTCCAAGATTTTGTTGTAATGTCTAGAATCTATGTCGGAGACTTTTCTTTGTTCTTGTTTTATGTGTTTGCAGGTGATGCCGATCCGGGTGCTTGTGGAACCAAGTTTATCATCGGCTGTGCGCTCAACTTTAGCGGTGGCTACTGCTTGTTACCTAGGGAAGTGGTTTTGACCCAACCCCTAGTCTGGATGACCCAGTTAATAGCATGTGTGACAGGGTCAATTTCCATTCCTTGGTCGTGGATACTGTATATCCAAGCATTGTGTTTATCATGCTCTCTATTTTTTTTATATATTTCATTTTCCTTTGCTTGGCGTTGGGCGCGCATGAATGAATAGTCCTTTTTCTACAAAAAAAAAAGAGAGGGTATCAATCAGTGCGGTTCTGGTTATTCGGTTTGGTTGCGGTGCAGTTTACATTTTGACACTGTGAAATCAAAGCTGAACTGGTTAAGAATCAACCAAAATCAGAATCGTTTGCATACGGTGCGGTTTTATCGGTTTCTAATCGGTTTTCGTTATCCGATTCATAACCGGTTTACATGCAGTTTGTGTAGTGTCAATTTTGGGAAACAGTAATGAAGACAATCTCGGTTTTCAAGGCCTTTATATTCCTGTGTTTCCTCATTCTCTTCCGATCTCCCTCACTCATCATATTTTCCATGCTTATGTGATTTAAAAAAAAAAAAAAAAGTTCCATCTTCGCCTATCCTTATTTTCTTTTCCTATTCTTTATTTTTCCAATTTTTTTTTGTCTTCTCCATTCTGACTTGATAGCCAAATTATTTCTTCTATTAGAAAGTAGGGTTTTGTTAATCCATTTTAAAAATCATCCATCACTTTCAATTCATACTTGAACAAATATAATATATAGTTAATCCAAGACATTTTACTTATTTTATGTTTCAAGTATGATGCAATAATTATGTTTATTAGATTAATTGTTATGTTATTAATTAATCCAACTGATGCATGAGCTAGTATTTGAGTAAGAGGTACCGGTTTCTATTTGGTTTTTTCGGTTTCTTATTTGGTTTAGAACTGCAATTTTGTGATACAAATCAAAACTGGATAATTTTTCTGCGGTGTGGTTCAGTTCGATCATAAACGGTTGGTTCCGATTCTGTTATTCGGTTATAGTTCCATTTTGACACCCTTAGATGTAGCATTTTCCAGGTGTCGAGCTCCAGCGCCTGCACCGCACTGTACTACACTGGCAGATGTGGGCATCGGAGAGGGTTTTAATCCCTGTTACAAGTTAGAACACTGGATCCTTCGTGTTGTATAACTTATTGGACTAAGTTTTCCTTCACCCATGTATTCAATCACCCTAAAAATCGATATGATACCGATACGGTCCTATGGATGGCCACGAATCGATCTAGATTGGACAGTTTTGCCCTTAATTTTTGTTAAATTCGACCCTTAATCCATACTATTCCACGTATATTGGATTAGCTGGTATTAAGATCGGCCTATGCTCATTATAGATTTGAATATCAGCTGAACCATGATGTAACCATTTGATTGGACTCCTGTGTCATCCTTTTTCATCCCACTAAATTTATTCTTTGTCTTACTCTTTAAATCCTTAAATTTAGGCTTGTAAACGGATCGGATGTGATCTGATCCGGCTATTCCCTGACTGAATACGGATACCTTTGAATGGATTCGGATGCGGATCGAATTCAGATTTTCGACCATCCGTTTGCACCTCTGCCTTGTGTAACCCGGACCTTCCTCCCCCTAGCGGAGACAATTCACTATCAATCCATATCTCTGAGATCATGATTCTCTTTTCCTCATATTCTAGAACCTGTTGAATCTTCAAACACCACTTGTGTAGGAAACTTTCACTCCAAAAGGATTGGAGGAACCCTTTTTTCATTAAACAATGACTGTTCCATTTGTTCATGGACTACTAAAGTAAAGCTTGTCAATACAAACCTAAATATTGCCATGTAGTAGCATGGAGAGTTCAAATTTTGTAAACATATTGCCACTTTATTATCTTTTTTAATTTATTTTTTTAGTTTGTTGATGAACCACTTCCATCTAATGAATTCCAATTCAAATAGAATTCTCCATGTCCTATTTAACAACTGAAAATGCATATGAAAAAAAAAAAAAATCAAATGACGAATAGCGAATGTTTGAGGTGGATCTTGAAACTTGTCAACCTGGATTACCAAAAACAAAAAAAAAAAAAAAGAGCTACCCAATGCACGAGGCTCTCGCTACTACAGGGTTTTGGAAGGGGCAATGCAATGCCACCAAGGTTCATTTTGGCTTAGTCAATCAAGCTGCAATTCAGGCCATGTCCCTCTCCACAGGGTAACATGATGCAGCCTCGATGCTCAACTGATAACTTTTCCTGAGGTTTGCATAAGAATTGGTAAAACTGAAACAGGTACACTAATGAAACCTGGGTTTTAATGATCCTGAATCTGAAACAGGCCACTGTACTGCTAATGGAGAAGACAAATTCAAGATGAAAAGCTAAGCTGGTTACTTAATTCATTTGAATTTGATTTGCAATTCTAAATTCATAGTAAAGAAATGAAACACCGGGCAGGGGGTTGTTGAGTGTTGGAAAAGCTTCTGTATTTCCAGGGGAATTGTGCAACATTAGACTGTCACAATATCATCTACTTAATCATGGTCAATCTGATTGTAGTATGGATCTCAGTGGATAAATTTGCTATTCACCACTGTAATACAGTTATCTAAGTAACAAAAATCGACTTCTCACTATTTAAGTTAAAGATAATAGACTACTTAATCCGACCCCACAGAAAATAAACTTACAAGGGCATGTGGTGGGGATCTAGTGATGGTTACTCTCTCTGATCAAGGGGTACACCCTTCTTAGTAGAAAGTACATTAGGCACTAGTCTTCTCATATACATACTAATACTGTTGCTGATACACCTATGACTAAGTTCTGGCTCATGCTAGTGTGATATAGAGTATGATTCTTGCTTTTGAGCTTCCAGTTGATATTAACCAGCCTCAAGTACCACAAGTCTTCCCTTCTGTGTAAATGAGCAAGTCATCATGAACAGCAGCTGTCCTTGAAATGGTGGTCCGGTATTTCATTCAAAAGAATTTCACTCAGCGGATTCCATGTCTTCCTGTTTCAACACATCGATTATAAGAATGGTTCACAATAAATGAGAAAATTGTGGATGATTTCTGTGGTATTTTGAAAAAGAAGGATTTGGGGGGAGAGGAGGGGTGGCGGTTGGACATTCTATTGCTTGGTAGTGGAATTTGTGTTCATCAGTTCTGAATCACTAATCATTCAGATCAGTGGGATGGGCACACAACTTCTACCTTTAGTAGCATCCTCCGAACGCAATCAACATCTATATACCAGAAGAACGATTGGCATACTCCTGAACCAAAGCCCCAAACAGAGAGGGCCTCTCAAGCAAGTGAGCTGGCTTGTCAAACTCTTTTGCTAGTCCTGCCAAAACAAGAAAAACAAATATCAGATGTTAACCCCCAGGTTGATGCATAACTGTATAATTTCAGGACAATGGCATCAGTAAGTGGCAGATCAAGAACATGCTATGCAGTTTTGAGTTATTTAGCCTCGTAATTGGATCATCCATGAGTTTCAAGAAATATCGAAGAAAGCAAGAGAAAATGAAAAGAAGACAATGATGATGACAATGACTGGACATCATCCTTAAGAGTAACTATATAATGTAGTGCTGGTTTTATGCTTGACAGATCTAATATGCCATCCAAGTATAATTGATACAGATATGGAAAACGAGAATACTATCTCCAAGTAAACCAAACGCCAACTAGTCATGGACCAAATCAATAGAGAACCAAAATCAAATTCTAGTTCAGATACGTAATAAGGGAAATCAAAAGCCTTTGCTTCTGGTATAGTATCAAAGTTAATATCTTTGGTTATTACCCTCAACATTGTGACAATTCTTTAAGAATATCTGAAAGGATTATATGTTGTTAAAGAGGTCAACACAGTGCGGAAGAAAACTCCAGTTATTCAAATGAAATGGAAGACACAAGACAATATGGGAATAAAAAAACTGGCTTTACGTGGGCTGATAAAATATCTACAAGGAACCTAGTTATTCTATACTATGATGGGCCAGATAAATTTTAGGGAAAATTACATGATTAGCTACTTTTGGGTTTTCAGTTACAAAACTGTCCACCCTATGTTTGAGTTAACAAAAATAGACAAAAACAAGTTTACTTTTACAAAACTAGATAAAACAGTGACTCTCCTTCCTTCTTCAGCAGTTCCCCTCTGAAAAAATCTCTTTTTTTTTTTCCCTCTGTTACTTGGGGTAGCAGAGAATGGCGGTGGCTAGGACAAGGGTAGGGTTGCAGGGAATGAACGATGCCTGGGAGAGGAGGCAATGGCAGGGGTGAAAATGTCTAAAAAAGTAAGTGTGGGAGGGAGAGACACTATTTTGTCTAGTTTTGTAAACCTTAACTTGTTTTTGTCTAGTTTTGTTAACTCAAACATAGGGTGGACAGTTTTGTAAATGAAAACCCAAAAGTAGCTAATCATGTAATTTTCCCTAAATTTTATTGGTACAAAAGTATCCCAACCAATCCTAAATCCAATCAGCCAGAAAGAATAACTATTTGAGTCCAAAAATAGGCCAGAACAGATCAGGACTAGAACTCTAAGGTAAAAGAACACACCTTCAATAGGCTATGGATAAAATATAGGCTCGATTTTAGGCCTTCAAGCATGCACCTCTGAACAATGAACTCTCACAAAATGAATAAAAATGGAAAGAGAAGTCCTTTTCATTGGGAAAACCAAGGAAGAGATGGTAACTATCACCGGAAAGGTTTCAAATCCAAAATAGCAACAACTAACTGCATGAATCATGGCTGATGGCAGTATAGTGCTGATGATGATGTGGCGAGGATCACCGGCAGGAACAGAAACAGTAATTTGTTTTGATATTTGGAAAAGGTGGCATCAGGCAGTAACAGACAAGCTATTTTTTGAAGAAAAAATAGAGAGTTCAAAGCCCTACAGAAAATGCGATGGATGGCATCCTTCAGAGAAGAGACATGAAATCATTCAGACCAAGGAAATGTTAAATTAAATGTAAAGGAAAAGCAACCTAGTTTTAAACAAGATCGGAATAAAATTATAACCTAATAAAGGTATGCGATAATATATTTATCAACTCATAAAAATTGAGCCCCATATTAACATTCAATAACCACACCAACAAAGCTTAAAAGTTGCAGAAATTAATAGACCAGAACTGACTGAGCTGACTTCCTATTGCACATAATTTCTCTAGAAAAGTTAGTAAACCATGGTTCTAGATTAGCCAGGAAAGTTGCAATTTTTTGACATTTACACTCTCTGTGAAATTCAACTGGTAACTTTAAATAGGAAACATTCTCAATGTATTAAAGTTTCCAGAATAAGTTATGTAAAAGCCAGATTGCAAAGAACATACCAGCAGCTACAACCAACACTCTATCACAGTCCATGACTGTGGGTATTCTGTGAGCAATGCTTATCATTGTGCAGGCTGAGAAATCCTCTCGGATAATCTTTTGTAGCACAGCATCAGTTTGTGAATCAACAGAAGCAGTTGCTTCATCCAAAAACAAAATCTTGCTGTGCTTAAGTATAACCCGCCCCAAACAAAGAAGCTGCCTTTGTCCCACGCTCCAATTGTCCCCATTATCAGCCACTATAAACAGTTTATCAAACATAAGTAGCTAGATAATGAAGTTATAAAATGATCCAATCAGTAAGAGAGAGAGAGAGAGAGAGACCTGGAGAATCAAGTTTCTCAGGTTTTGCAGCCACGACTTCCTTAAGTTGGCAGCGTTCAAGACTCTGCAAAAATTTAAAGATCCCAAACAATCAACCCACAATCTTAAATGATACTACATACCTTGGCGAAGATCAAAATTGTGAACTCGAAACAATATTTACCTGTCTACCACAGGCTGTACAAACAGGTTGATATACTACTAGTTTTGAATCTTTGCTGCAAATATTTTCCCCCACAACTTTCTTGGCATGTTTTGAGTTCATTTTCTTTGAGAACTGACCAAACTTAAGTAGCAATTTTCATGATTACTATCAGTCAGGAATTAGAATGTACCTTCCATATTTCTTCATCTGAATACAGTCCAATTGGGTCAACATTGCTTCGTACAGTTCCTTCAAAAAGGACTGGTTCTTGGGGAATTATTCCGAAACGAGATCTGAGATCATGAAGACCAAGTGTGCAAATGTCGACCCCATCAATAATTATTTTTCCTCCTGAAGGCTCCACCAACCTAAAGAAAGCTTGGATCAAAGTTGACTTGCCACTCCCAGTTCGACCAACAACACCAATCTTCTCTCCTCCTCGGATGCTGAGAGTGATGCCTTTCAGAACCAGAGGAGTGTTTGGCCGATATCTAACCTGTTGATCAATTTATCCATGAAACTTATATCATCAAAGAGCATCTAACATGCACTAAGGAAAAACAGAGGTTCAGCTTAGGTTTACTGCTGTATCTCCAACAAATTACATACCTTCTGTGTCCACTAAAAAGGAGTTTGGGGGGGTTTGGGGTGGGGCAAGGGTGTGGACAGGTAGAGACCATATAAGAGACATTTCTATATTCCTTACTTCCCCTCTTGTTCAGTTGCAATTAATTAACCTTATGCATCGACTTAACACATAAGAGGGCGGGCCTTGGTGCAACAGTAAGGTTGCTCCATTGTGACCAAGTAGTCATGGGTGTGAGTGTGGAAACATCCTCTTTGCGAAAGCAGGGGTAAGGCTGCGTACATTATGACCCTCCCCACACTCCTCAGTGGCGGGAGCCTCATGCTCTCAGTACGCCCCCTATCAACTTAACACACAAGCAATGAAGCAATAGAATCCATAGTTCATGGAAGATGGATTAAGGAACCAAGAGATACAACTCAAAGCTGCTTGAGATGACACAAGGTCAACTAACAATGCCATCCCCGCCATCCAATCGATCACATTCTTAGGAAGTTTATGGGACATCTGAGATGAGAATGTTAAGACGGACTAATGGAATGACCAGAAAGGATGGGATTAGAAATAAATGCACTTGCAGTAACAGCTACAAGCTGGAGGGGAGTCAATTGAGTTGGTTCAGTCATATAGAAAAAGAACCAAGAATTACAACAATTAGGAACGATATGATGCAAGTTGAAGGTGCTCAAATGACAAGGGAAGCCAAAAGTACGTTCATCTGAAGCAGTACAAAGAGACACAAGTGCTTGTGATTTAAATTAAATACGGATAACTGGATTTGTATAGAGAGATGCAAGATAGGCTAAAGATACACCTGGAAATGGTCAAGAAACGCATAGAAATGCAAAGGATGCATGCAAAATATAGTTTTAAAAAATAAAACACTATAAATAAGCAATATGTAAAATATATCATGAATAAAAAGGAGAACAAAGTACGAAGACACAATTGTATTCAATTGATTACATATAAATGATGAGGTTTCTTATATGTATTAATAGTTTAATCCCATAGAGAGTTGCAGGCTGGTTCAAACTCAGACTTGAAAGTGGTCTCAGGTAAAGGTGCAACTAAAATAATGTTGTGCATAGACCGAACATATGCGCAATAAAAAAATATAAAATACAAAAATAAATTAAAAAAATGAAGCAACATATCTATAATGCGAGTATCAAGCCGTATTGACCAGTACAATGTAATATATATTTTTTAAGCCAAATTTAGTCAACTATCTGGCCTCAAGAATATCAACAATCCAACGTTGGCTCTTGATATATCTATGTAAAAGTCAGGTGAACAGAAAAGTGAGGTTGAAGGGGAAAACCATATTTAGATTTTGTAGTCATAACAGTAACGAGAGAAGTTCCTAGATCGGAATGAAACACGAGACTGACTTTTTCATTTGGTAAAAATTGGAGATAATTTCTTTTAATGAGCACATAATTTACTCCAACTTGTTGAATTGTATCCTGAACCTCCAGAAAATTTTACCATATATTTTGCAATACCAAGATACATGAGAGATTCACATTAGATACCTGCAAGTCCTTAAGATCAACATTTCCCTGGGTTGGCCAGTTTGGATAAGGCAGACAATCTTTGATTCTCCATGCCGCTTCAGATGGAATGATCGTGAACTGTTTTATTCTCTCGACAGAAACCATTCGGTTTTCCACAAAACAACTCATAGATATGGCAAAAAACAGAACACCATTGAGAGACATACCATAGGAAAGAGTTAACCCCACATAAGCTACATGACATAAAACAAGCTGTCAGTATAAAAAATGATAAAAGATCAATATTTAAGGGCAAGTAAAACATTTCATACCAAATACTTGTAAGAAAAACTAGTTTATACAACATTCTTGTACCTCCCTCATTATGAACACAGACACACTCATATAACTGAAGACATTGGATTTTTAAGTGTTTTCCAAAAATTATGTGATATTCCATAATTTGTGTAAGGGTGTGTTCATGAGAATAAACACACACCTTCGTGGTTGGGGCTCTGTCTAAGGATATGCATTTTGAGGGGAAAAACATGAATCTCTGCTTTTCCCCCAAGGTTTTGTCTGTTCAGAAGAAACATAATTTATTTAGGATATTCATTCACCAGAAATTATACAAGAAAAATTTTGAACATCAATATGCCCATGTAACAGGTATGCTGCAAATAATTTAATCTCATCAACTAAGAGAGAATCTTTTAAGTAATATGACATGCACAGGAAGCACAGTGATAAATAATAAATAGTAGCTGACAGGATACTAGATAAAAAAAAAAAAAGCAAACTAGAACATGTAAACCCCTGTCAAGTGTGCACAGTTAGAAAACTACAGATTGCATGTGGAATTGGCAATAGAAAGATATGTTGGACAGCTACCTGGATTTATAATACTGCTAGGCAAAAAGACCATAAATATCGTAGAAATGCAGAGGATGAGACTGCCAATCAATTCCAAGCGGAAGCCCAACCATTCATTTGATCCATTATTGTGGAAGTCCATACGCAAATTTTTATTGACCCTGTCAATATTCTCCTGAATAAATCCTCCCTGCTTTCTGAAGCACCTTATTGTCATAACCCCAGCAATGCTTTCTGAGAAATGATGAATAACAGGTGCTTTGGTGATTGCATCAAGGCGGGTCAACTCACGAGATGTCGCAAGGAAGTAACCCTGCATCTCAAACAATAAAGGAGTAAATAAAAGTGAACCTGAATTGGCTACTCATTTTCAACTTAGTCTGCCAAGTAGATTGTCCTCAGAAAGACTGAACTGATTGAATCTCCTACCATTAGAAACGTTCAAGGGCTTGGGCAATCAGTCAGGAACACCTGAGAGTGGAAGAGTAGTACTAGCTGGATCCATCCAATGTGTTCCCCATCCCATACATGAGTGCAATATGTACCATGATGGGCCAAGGTTTTCCTGACTGATTGGGAAAAACTGCAATCCCATGCATGAGTGCTATGTGTACAATGATGGGGCAGATTTTGTCAGGGAAAAATGTTAAAATCTAGGTGGTGATTGCATTTTTTGAAAAAAACAAAGTATATAATGTGTCGAAGGCATCTTCTGCACATCAGTGCTGAAACTGTCACCATGTCAGCGCCTGGACACCACAGCAGCATGGATCTGCAGTGAATATGCCAGTAGTGCATGCACCTTGGAGAGCCAAGGTAACCATATATTCTTTAATAAACCAATGTGGGTAAGAGTCATATGATACCAAGACTAGAGGCAAGGATGTTCATACCCTGTACCAGATATTCAACCAACCCAATGGTATAATAAGGAATATTGTTGGCCAAGCATACTGGCAAGTAATAAAAATGATGCTGAACACTGTAATGTACATGGCAATTGTCATGCTTAAAAAGAAGGGGAGGAAAAGATCAACGTTGGTCTGATCTGATGATGCCTGCACAACGAGTTAAAACAGAGAAGATTGTCAGTTGAAATGGCAATGGCTAAGGATATATGATAAGGGAATAACTGCTTAGGTACTGAAGTGAGCAGTAACTGAAAAAAAAAATGAGGACCCTTATACAAAGATTGGAGGTAACAATCTCACCCGACTCAGAATTCTTCCTGAAGGAGTGGTATCAAAGAATGACATTGGAGCATGTAAGAGGCTATGAAGAATCTGCTTGAAGAAACTTTGAGCTGTCTTGAGCGCTACACATGCGACAAGGAAGGATCTGATCACCACCAAAACAATTGAAACTGCTGCTATCACTACATAGACATTAATAAACAGAGAGGGTTTGAAAGAAGCTGCATTATCTTCTTGAGTCTCAAATGCCAGCCAATAGTCACTTGCCATTAGAGATGCCTGCCATACCACAGACATTAGTAGTATAGCAGCAGCTCCCCACCACCCAAACGCCTCAGTGACATAAAGCTTGTACACTCCCAAGCTAACTTGGCCTGTTTCTCTCTCCTCATCTTTAATGAGCTTTGAGGTTCCCTTCTCAGACTTGGGCTGCTCAACAGAACCATTTACACCATTGGGTTTTGGAGAAGCTTGAGGAGATTTTGGAGTTTGTGTGGAGTTTTCCCCATTTCCATTTGCACTCATTTCCACAAGTTCCATGGATGTTTCATGGGCAGTGACAAGGGCTTCAAATTCCGTTCCAGATTCCAGAATCTCAAGGTACCTCCCAGATTGTACAATCTTTCCATCTCTCATAACCTGGTTATTAACAAATAATACAATCAGAATATATAAACATGAACAAGATTTCAGCAAACTTCCTCAGAAATTTTGAGCTTTGACAAAGATAGTTATTATATAAGAGGATGACTAAGAACACTGTCAAAAGAAAGGAGGAAAACATAATTGTAGAATTAGGCAATGCAAGACTCGCTCAATGGACCAAGACTTCTCAACATAAGTGTTTAAACATACTAGCAGTCAGTAGCATAACCACAAGAGTAACTTCATTAATAACAAACCCACTGGGATTACCAAATTGTGGAACATGGAATGGGTACTCCAACAGTAACTTGAAAAGCATCTTACCAAAATTCGATTAGCATTGTGCAAGAAATCAACTTGGTGGGTTACGAGCAAAATGGTCTTATCTTTAAGGGTTCCTCTCACGCATTCCTGCAACATGAAACATTATGACCATAATTAAGAATTGAAAGAGAGAGTTCAGAAAGTGTTTGAAGATCGAGGACTAAACATTTGTAGCTTCAGTGTCGATGCTAGGTATGGCAATTGGGTTGGCTACAGTTGCTACTCAACTCACAGTAACCTGGAAGCAAGCCAACTTCAGCTAAAAATAGTCTAAGAGTAGCCTCTGCTATGATGTCTACTTCCAATCTTAATAGTCAAATGTAAGATTTCAGTATAGAGTTGCAGCAAACTAGAAGTAAAAAAATGTCAATCACCTTGAATATTTCTGAGCCAGTCTGGGCATCAACAGCACTGAAGACATCATCAAGAAGGTATACATCACAGTCTTGATAAACAGCTCTGGCAAGTTGTATACGCTGCTTCTGCCCACCACTGAGGTTAATACCACGCTCTCCAATCTCAGTCTGGTCACCAAATTCCATCATTTCCAAGTCCTTCTCCAAGGAACAAACCCTGATTGTTTCACTGTATCTTTCTGTGTTCATTGGTAAACCAAAAAGGATATTGTCTTGGATGGTTCCATTCTGGATCCAGGAACTCTGTGCTACATAAGCAGTTGTTCCACAAACTCTCACCTGTTGAAGCAAGGATGTTTGGAGTATTAGCAAGTAAAACACAAAGTATTCCCTATATGGGACAATAAAGAAACTAGCAGTTTTGCTTTGTTCTTGGGTACATAGGCAAGGGTTAGGATGGGTCAACCCAAGCCCAACTCATTCACAAATTGGGTCCCCGTCTTATAAAAAAGTTACACGCAGGCCCAACCCATCCATAGGTTTGGATGTAACTCTTAGGGCCAAAAATGGGACAAGCAGGCTGAGAGTTTATCAATCAGGCTACGAATGGAGAGGCCACTGCTTAGAGCAATTGTAAAAGTAAGGTTTAAAAGAATGAAAATGGGGTTCAGATTGGTCCCGGCCCGGATTGAAATAGGTCTGTCTGGATCAATCAGGGACAGTCAGAACCGGCCAATCATGCCCTTGTACAAGTACCGTCCAAGGCCCTTCGGAGCCAGTCACATAACATCCACTGTGGGACCCACAGAAGGAGTGGGTTACATGTGAGAGGGCCTTGGACTGTACTACTTGTACAAGGACATGATCTGGTCTCTCTCTCAAAAAGACGTATCCAGCTCGGTAGAAGCTTGCGAAGTAAAAAGCAAGTGCATACGTCTAAAATCTATTTACATCCCCTGTTCGTTTCCTCTTGGCATTTCTCCATCATTGAAATTAAAATCAAATACCTTAATGTTAATACCAAAAAAGATAAAAAGGGAGAATTAATTGTCTAAGGCCACAACTGTATCCATACTAAGATTGCTACCCGTGCTTTATGTAGCATGGGTATGGCACGGGTGATCCATGCTATCTTGTCAAGTGTGCCATGCCAATAAATGCGAGACCCTACTGTAAACCCAACTACTCCAACGGAAACTCCAGATTCTCCAACGTTTAGCTCCATTGTGCCATGAACAAGGGTACCTTACCTTGCCTTGTCTTAAGCCACTACTTTCAATGGCAAAATGCTAATCCATGGTAGTGGCTGTGGCCCAATAATCACAATTAACGATATAATATAGGTCAAATGTTCTTTGTGTCGGGATATGCCTAGACACATGGGGGTGGGTGAAATGACCACCCTACCCCCCCTGAATAGCCTGTGCTCCCAGCCAAAGAACAATCCCCATTTCCCACTCTCAATATGAAATAAATCTCGCATGCCACACTAATTAACCGAAATTGTTTCATAAACAATAAAGGGCCTTACATGGTTAGGGAGGGGAGACCGACAGACCTTCTTAATTAGGCCTCTCATACCCTAACCATATGGGACCCATATTTATCATTTTCCCAAATACCTCTAATAGAGGGAGGTGGACTCTATTCGAATAGTATGTTCGAACTGAGATAGGGTGGTTATTTTTGCATCCTCTATTAGAATAACTTGAGAAAATAGATCTGCCCAGAAAATAGAACAGATAAAAGGTCGAATAGAGGAATCATAAATCCGTTCCGACGAGTATATGAACAAAAAATCTCAGGTCTTATCTCTCTGTTCAAAAATATTCTCAGAGTTTCAAAATGAGAAGACGTGTAGAGTGTAGAATATGTCAGGACGATCACGCTTCACTGTCGAGGAATCCCAGCCGTACAGTGAACCAACAGATACTATAGAGTCTACTTATACAGCAAAGGTTTTCAAAAACAAAAAAAAACCCAGAATCAGGAATCGAATTGGTCAGTGCCAAATCCGTCTCCCAATTAAAATACGGAGGAATCAGTTCTGGACCGATCCAGACCGGTTCAGTGCATAGGTACAGAAAAGATTCGATAAAACTGCAGGTAGTAACCATGGTTCAGAAAAATCAAGAATTAAAAAGAGAGAGACACGTACCGTTCCCGAGATTTTGCGCATCTCGCCAAGAATCGCGGCAAGTAAGGAAGACTTCCCCGATCCAACGGTCCCAACAATGGCGGCAAGCTGACCTTTCTTGATCACCAAATTCAAATCTCGTATCAACGCTTCGTTACTCTCATCGTCCCACGCGAATGCCCCATCTTTCACCTCGACGGCAACGTCGCCGCTGCAACTTTCGACCCTTTCCACCACTCCGTCCACTAGTTCCCGACTCGTCATGTAAGAGTCTAACCTCCCAAGCGAGATCATCGCCTGCGATAGATTGATTAGACACTGAGGGAACGTTCTGATCGGTTCCTGCAAGATCCTGATAAACGTGGTCAGCGTAAAAACCCTCCCTGCATCGAGCGGAACCCGCAAAGCAATCGCAGTTCCGAACGTCAGGGACGCAACCACCACAGGGGTGCTCCACATAACCACTAAGTTTCCATACATAGAGTAAAAGAACTTGGTCAGCCACCCATACTCTGCTTCACGAAAAGCTTGAATCCTCTCGAAGAAGTGATTCTCCCAAGCTTGAAACTTGATCACTCTCATGAAATTCAGCATTTCGTTCGTTGCCTTCAGCCTGGAATCACGATTCTTCATCAAATTGAACTGGTAACGGTTGTTCCGTTTGTTCCCAAACAAGGTGAACACCATAACCCCAATGAGCGCTATAAATGCTACAACTACGGATATGCCCATGTAACCGAAGAGAAGGGCGAAGGCGACGATCACTTGGATCGGTGTAAGCCATAGACTATGGAGCTGCATCATCATATCGGAGAGCTGTTGTGCGTCGACGGCCATGTAATTCACGATCTGTCCGACCCCATGTTCTTGCCTGGCCGAGCAAGTCATCCTCAAGCCCTTCTTGTACAGAGAAGTGATCAGTGAGGATCGAATAAGCATTCCAATCTTCTGACAGTTGAAATTGTGTTGGTGACAGGCCAGAACTTCGACGAATTTCGCAACGAGAAGGATCGTTATCAGATAGTATCCCTCGTAAGGGGAGGTTCGCTTCCCTGAAGTGAAATCGACGAACCTTTGGATCAGAGTTGGACCCACATACATGACGGAGATGCGAATGATAGCCAAGAAAGCAGTGAAGAGGAGGTCCGGCCAGAAGCAGCGAAGCAATGCGGTTGCAACAGGGTGTTGAGATGGGTCGGCTGGTTTAGGCCAATTCGATTCGAAGAACTCTGACATTCTCTGCGCCCTATGTTGAGGGGCAAGCGATGGCACATCGTCGATCTTCAGAGGAGATCTGTAACCTTTACTCAATAAGGGATTCATCCAAAACCATACCGCTCTAGACAGCGAAGAAGCTGAAGCGTAGAGGCTAACATTCGGGTCGCTCAGTGAAGGAGGCTCTCCCAATTTTTCATCCGGTTCCAACTCAGAATTCGTTTCTCCTGTTGTCGTAATCCCCGTTGATCCTCTAATGGCGACGAGGAGAAGAAAAGCTGATACAGGGATATTAACAATGAAGAACACATCGTCCGTTCTTAACTCTGGTTCCTGTTTCCATTGAACAGAGCACAACCGAATGATAGCTGAAACAGAGAACAAGCAAACAATGGCGAAATTCGCGACCCAGTAAACTCGAAGCGTCATAGGATGAGAAGTAGCCTTGAATCTCTTCTGGTGAGCGATTAAAATCGCAATCGTTAGATGTGTTGCAGCTTGGATTAGCAGAAAAACAGCTTCCGGTGTCTTCCATGACGATTCGGTGTTTCTAACGAGGACGAAAATGCATAGCACAGTGTAAGTGATTGCTAACAGTACCGTTAGAATCAGGGATAGCTTGAACCAGACATTAGTTCTGAGATGATTTCTCTTGCGTTCGAGAAGGGGTATGTCAACGGAAGAGTCGGAATGCCTGCGAGAACGAACTCTGGAACAAAGCTTCTGGACAGCGAAGGCGAAGAGGATAAGCAAAAAGAGAAGATCAACGACAGATACCAGCTTTCGTTGAGGACATGGAGATAGGAAGATGAATCTTAACCATTCAGCTGGGGATTGAATAGCAGAACTTGCACAGGTGAGAGAGGTAATCCAAGAAGCATTCGCCATGTCTGCAAACAAAATTTTGATCCCAATAATGGAAAGATCACTCCTTTATGCTCGACTTCCTTACCTGCTTTCCTCCTAATAAGCTGAAAGTCAAAACGAAACCCACATTAAAGAGAGATCAATTTGGTGCAAAATGGAGGTTCGGCCATGGAGATTGAAGAGTAATTGAAATTCTTGTTATTATTAATAATTATTATCATAATAAATTAATAATAAAAAAAAAAAGATCTTTCTTTTAGTTTTTGACAATTGTAAAGCTTAGTACAGCTACCAGATCAAAGCTGACCACAAAAAATCAAATCGGAGAGACAACCAAAGAGTACTACTTACCTGATCAGTTAACTCAGACTGAGAAGAAGAAGAGAAAATGGATGCAGGAAGGAAGGAAGGAAGTGTTTCAACTACGAATCTTAGTTGGAGTTAGTGGTAGAGAAAATGGATGGAAGGAAGGGAGGGTTTCAACTACGAATCAGAGATGGTGGTGGCAAAGAAAATAGTTTTATTAAATATGAGTTACCTGTAGAGGTCTGTGAGCTTTCGAGGGCATACCTTTTCTTGGTACACGAGTCTAAGAGAAGTTGAGGAGGAAAGAGGCGAACTATCACGAAGACGTGGAAGAAGGGCAGCCGCCACTCCTGCCTACCACCGCAAGGCGAGGGAGGTGAGAGGTGTGGCTGTGATCTGACTTCACCTCAACGCCCATCTTTTATTTTTAATTTCCTAACAACTCTGATCGGGATGAGTATCAGGATCGTCTCTAGGGAGCTCGGTGCACCTATGGGACATTCAATGGTTGAGTTGTATCGCATATATCTCGGTGCACACCTAGGGATGTGTGTGACAAATCGAATGATTGGCTACACCCTAGGCGTGTTGGGCTCACCGGAGATAAACTAAATTCTATCTCTACTCCCTATATGAAAAGGAATTTAGCTCGTCTCCGGGAGCCCAGCACACCTAGGGTGCTACCAACCGCTTGGCTGTGCCACACACATTTCTAGGCATGCACCGAGATGTGTGCGACACAGTTCAACTGTAGGATGTCCCTTGGGCGCTAGGCTTCCTGGAGACAATCTTGAAGACACATTTGCCCCTTTGTTTTGAAGAAGAGAGATATAGACACATAGTGACATAGGAATACTAGCGTAGGTCACACTCCTGAACAGAAAACTGTTTCCCTTCTTTTAAATAGTCTCACATCCCTAAATTTTTTTTCAACGAAATTAATGCAGCTATGTCTGGTGGTCTCTGAAAATAATTTAGAGAAAATTACAAGAATACGTAAACGCTATTCCCACAAGAAGGAACAGCGTATGCAGCGCGGGAGCGTCTTTTCTCATTATAAATTAAACAATGATTGGATTAAAAGAAAAAATATCACCATGGGTTTTTGCCACAACCTCTCAAATAATTAATACGTTTCTCTCTTATTTTCATTTTGTATCGCTTCTTTGACCTTATGGAGTAATGGGCCCTAGTCGACTTAAATGTATTCCTATAGGGTGAGAGTTTCCCATGCTCCCATGCCCTAAAATTAATTTCTTAAAAAAAATAAAACGCCCTTAAATTAATTATGGAAACCTACCCCACCAATTTGAGCTTTATTTCCTTAGAAGGTGTTTTCAAAAGAGAGAGGAGGTTGGGGGAAATGTGATAATATCAAATTGAAACTTGAAAGAGAAGATTTGGATTTAGAGATATAAAAAGACAATTGTCTTTAAAGGAACATTTATTTAACTAAAAAAACTGGAGCTCTATATAAAAGGAGGAAATTGGTTCCCATTAATGGAGAGAGAGAGAGAGAGAAAGCGAGAGAGTTTGGTTTTGATGCATGCATGCGTACGTTGCACATATAACACTAAACCATGTTAGAATGTTACAGTCTCTGTAATTTACAATCCATAGAAGGGTGATTTTGATAACAAAAAGAATGTGTCGAGTGAAGCCCACAAGTGCAATTAACACCCATAGGCAAATAAACTACAACCAAATCCGATCCAAAACCAATGGAGGTTGCCCCTTTTTATTTATAAAGGGCAAGGGTTTCATACTAATTCAGGTAATTGGGAGGGCTAGGCTACGAATCGAATTGTACAGTAGGAGGGATTTTGGAGGAGAGAAAGTGGGACTTTTATGTGAGAAGGCATGCCAAAGAATCTAATGCACATGTTTTTTCCATTAACGAATGAGAAATGGTTCTCTATAGCCTATAGGGCTGCAACGGGTTGGGCGGGGCTTTTCAAAACCCCAACCCAACCTTGACTCCTTTAGGGTTCGACCTTGACTCAGGTCTTGGAAAATTCAACCTTGATCTGCCTTCAGGGTCCAGCTAGGGTGACCCTGATTGGTTGTAATCATGGAGTGGGGGAAGGTAGAGATGCATGGATTGGATTGAGTTAGGCAGGGTTTAGGAGAAAATTATCAATTTTATATAAAATAATACTATAATAAAATATATTATCACTTGTTATCTTCATATATAATCATTTATTATCTTCATATATAATATATTATATAACAAAATAAATGTCACATTTAAAGTTTGTAATATATATATATATATATATATAACTTAAAACAGGGTCGGGTTGGCCCGGGCCAGGCTCAACCCGAGGCTTCAACCTTTACCCAACCTGACCCTAACTCAAGGCTAGCAATTTCCAGCCTTGACCCGCCCTCAGGGTCAGGTATCTCAGCCCAGGCCCTGTTTGGGCTCAGGGCGGGCCAGGGCCCACAAGGCCAAACTTGCACCCCTAGTTCTCTATTCCGGAGTGTGGCCTATGCAGTGACACCAACACTCCTTGTGGATTTTTTTCTCCTCCGATAAATAAGGGTAAACTGGGAAATAATTTTTTCCAATTTCCTGAAAGTGTGCAGTACGAAAGTGCTAGGTGGAGATGTCGACATCTAGCAGCTCAAACATCCAACGATGCCGAGCTCGAGAAGAAAAAAAAAATAGAAGTCAATTAGCTCGGACCGTTGGATGTCCGAGCTGCCAGGTGTCGACATATCCACCTAACACTGTCGCACTGCATGCTTTTAGGAATTGGAGAGGATTAAAATCCAGGGTTAAGGATATCTTTTGACAAGGGAAGAATCTCATGGGAGCGTTTTTATGATGGCTCCTAAGAGCATGCAAAAGTACTGCCTTGCCTTATGAAATCAAAATCACATCTATGTTGATGTCTTGCACATGTTCTTATTGGCCCTCAAGTCCAGATGGAATCCATTCACTCTCTTGGATTCTATTTGAGCGGCATCTGGCGTACAATAAGGATCTTTATCCCCTACAATTCTCTGCTCGTCCATTTCTTGCAATTCCTCTCATAGAGAGAGCAAAAATGACCACACTACCCCCTGCCTAAACATACTACCTAGGTGGGGTCCACCTCCTACTAGAGGACTTGGGGAAATGGACCGGATAGAGAATTATAGGAGATAATTTTTCGTACAAGAATGGCTCCTGTACATTCTTTAAAAAAACTATGGGTGCCCAAAATACCCTTTCTTTTGCAAAAAAAAGTTTTTAAAAAAAATTTCTTTAATTGTATGGGTGAGCAAAATAAAGTAAGTTTGTCTTGGGACACAAAGTACGTGTGCATTGATGATACAGGAGTAAATAAATTAACTTCTCCCAGCGTCCATTGATGCCACTTTGACTCTGGTAGGAAAACGACACCATTTTCCCACTCTATTTACAGATAAAACCCACTACCTTGTGAATTTCATATCAGCTTTATTACATCTATATTTATCATCACGTTCGTCATCAGAATATGAGATTGAAAACGACGACCTAAAAAGGACCAATAGCTGCGAGTTCAGATCTGCTATCCACATGGGGACGGGTGAGGACAGATCTGAACCCTCCATGGAGTGTGGGATCTGTCTCTAGGATGAGAGACCCATGTCCCTTGAAAGGATCAGATCTATCCTCACCCGTCCCCATGTAGTACAAGAAAAGAATAGGCCCACTACGGGCCTTTCCACAAAAAGTCCACACAATATCACTATATTCCTTACAACATAATACAATTACGTATATCAAATTAGTACCATGTGATACAATATTGATATGGGAAAATGGTACCGTACTTGATACAACACTATATTAGTATGGTATGTTTGGCTTTGGTACCATACCGAATACCAATACCATACAAAATTGACACCCTTTATGCTAGAACCAATGTTTAACTACTAAAAAATCTATAAAAATGAAAACTGAAAAACAATATACCTAATTTTTTGTTTGGTCAAGCGCATATGCCAGCTCAAAAAGATTAACCAACCTTTCAAGCCGTGGAGTGCAAATAAACATAAACACACACGCGATGTGGGACTAAATCCCACCGTAGGGGGCAAGCCATATCTTTTATATACCTAGTTAAGTAAGTCATGCACCAATCATAAGGTTGGGCATTTTAGGGCCAGGGGGTCTTTTCCAAAAGAGGAAGAGAGAGGATGACACATATTGGGCACCCGGGCAGTGTATCCAACCTTTTCCCTTTAAAATATCATAAAAAAACCCGGGGTTTATACCCTAGTAGGGTAAATTGGCATCTCTCTTTGTCTCAATATGTTGTGATTAAAGAAAGATTTTATCTCAGTAGTAGGGATCTATCTGTTTCAATTTCAGTTTAGGGTTGTGTTTGGTATGCATTCTTGGACCACATTCTAGGTCGATTTCACATTCTTGGACGTTAAAATTATGTGTTTTTATTCTTCGAGAATGCAAAATTGATCTACAATGCATTAAAAAAAATGCATACCAAACACAGCCCAGGTTTCACATTCTATGCATTTTTTGTTTGCGAAATTTTTTCCATGGGAAGGGTGGGGGGGGGGGGGGGTGAGGAAGAATCCCCTCACCATTGGCATGAAAACGTTGTAATTATCATTGCTTAAGGTTCTCAAAATTTATGGCAACATATTTTGTTTGTTGTGGGTTTTGCCAAATCCTAATTCTATCCCGTCTTAATTCTTCCTGCTAGGTTGCATGGTGCCTGCGCCTAGACATAGGAAGGGCAAAATGACCACCCTGTCCCCCATGAAATAAAAAATCCCACCTTGTTGGATGCCTCTAGGTGCAATCTCATTGGCTTGCACGTTGGTGCAGGGGCCACACAGCGTGGCAGCGATCCCCTTCCTTTTTTTTGAGTCATTAAGAATCTACATGATAACAATTATGTTTCTCTATTTCTCTATTTCTCTATTTTTTTTGTTCTTGAGAACAGAAAAAAAAACATCTATTTGTTAACAATGGTTCATTTGTTTGTTCTTGGGAACAAAAAAACAATAAAAATCTGTTTCTTAACACTGGTTCATTTGTTTGTTCTTGGGAATAAAACGGTATAAAAAAATTACTGAACATTAGAAGAAAAAAAACTCCAATTTAAAAATGTCTCATAAATAAAAAGAAGAAATAAGGGGAGTTGATCTTTAATGAGCACATGGTTAATTTGATGGGTAAGTAAAATAGTAATTTTATGTTCAAAATAAAACACTACCTCCAATGCAACTTCAACCACTACCGCCACCACATCCCCCAACACCACCACCACCACCTACTCCGCCAAATTTTTAGGTATTCATTGGAATTTTTTAAAATTTATAAAAATTTCAGAAACAGAAATTATTGTTAACAAATGAGTTTTTGTTTCTTTTTTGACCCAAAGATAGATGGTACTATGCGTTAACAAACACGGTTTTTTATCCCGAAATTTGGACTAGTAACAAAAATACAGAAAATCATTTCTAGAATAGAAACATGGCCCAAAACATAAATGTTATCATTCAGGCCCTAGCTGTCTTTTTAGTTTCTAACAAAGGGAAAAAAAAAAAAGAGAGATCAACATTAAACCAATGAGCGCATGGTTGGGAGTGTCTCAAGAATCGTTATCGTCTACGGTTCCCTGACATGTGCGGTTCCCTAGTGCCTCTCACAAGAGGGGGGTGGGACTCACCTGGGGCACCTGACCGAACACTCTGCCCAGGTGGGGTCCACCCTCCTCTTGTGAGAGGCACTAGGGAACCACACCGGTCAGGGAACCGCATACGATAAAAATTCGTGTCTCAGGGTGACCCACAATCAAGAAGGAGAGAATGTCAAGAGAAAAAAAAAAGAGAGTATGAAAAAGTGTGTACTACCAGAAATGTGCACATTATTTTTCTCCCAAGAAAAACTTATGCAAAATTAAGTTATGGTATCAATGCATCCTAACTAGTTTAGGCATTTAGTAGAACCATACCCGTTGGTTGAATTCTACAAAACCCGTACCTGCTCTGAGGTGGTTACGGGTTATGAGTTTTAAATCCGACCCGTATTGCAAACATGGTTTAAACCTTTAAGTGCATAGTGTTGGATCGGGTATTGGTCATTTACAAAATCAATACAATATCAATACGGTATTGACATGAATTGATCGTATCAAACAAATTTATCCCTGATTTCCTTTAAAAAAAAAAATAGGTTTATTACTCTTAGACTTTTACCCCTTGTCTATATCGTGTCACCGATATAATATCTACATGATATCAAGATAGACAACAAGCAAAACCATAACGGACGATACGATACCGATACCTCAATCCATACTTGCAAATTTCAATTCTTCATCGTCCATAAAGTCTTTATACAGACTTTACGGTTCAGAATTCAGATACAATCAATAATTAGTAGAGTGAGCCCTTACTTTTTGTGAAGGGAATGGAAAGATTTTGCACGCGGACAGCATGCGGTCGTGTCCCCTCTCACAAAGAATTGGAAAAGTCATAAACTTTCACCCATATTTAATGCCTCAAAACTCTCACCCTCTCACATGCACGGCTTACACAGCCGTGTATGAAAACTGTCCCCTTATTCTTTTTTAGAAAGATATTTTGTTCATTGTCAACATGTAAAACTCATGGAAGGAGAAGAGCACATATGTTGAGTCCATGAAATGGAATTGGGCCCATGGTTCTAAGTA
>NW_025317530.1:0-65848 GCF_018873765.1 Telopea speciosissima
AGTGATGTTGAGGGTTATGACCTTCGAATCGATACCTATTTTGGCATATGTTCATTTTCGATTTAAAGTAGACCAGGTGGGTCGTTTGGGGGTTATTTTGGGGCATTTCTGTACGTTTTTGGGCATAGGATTTTCTAAAAAGTGTCCTTATCTCTTATTAGTCGTGTGGATGCGATGTTGAGGGTTGTGACCTTCAAATCTGTTCCTATATTTCATAATCAGTTTAAACCAGACCGGGTGGGTCGTTTGGGGTTATTTGGGAGCATTTCTGTAGTTTTTTGGGTTTGGGATTGTCTAAAATGTGTCCTTATCTCTTATTAGATGTGTGGATGCGATGTTGAGGGTCGTGACCTTCGAATCGATACCTATTTCAACATATGTTCATTTTCTATTTAAACCAGACTAGGTGGGTCGTTCGGGGGATATTTTGGGGCATTTCTGTACTTTTTTGGGTTTGGTATTTTCTAAAAAGTGTCATTTTCTCTTATTAGACGTATCGATGCGATGTTGAGGATCGTGCTCTTCGAATCGATACCTATATTGGCATAGGTTCATTTTTGGTTTAAACATAACCAGGTGGTTTGTTTGGGGTTATTTGGGGGCATTTCTGTACTTTTTTGGGTTTGGAATTTTCTAAAAGGTGTACTTATCTCTTATAAGACGTGTGGATGCGATGCTGAGGGTCGTGACCATCGAATTGATACCTATTTCGACATATGTTCATTTTCGGTTTAAACCAAACCGGGTGTGTCATTTGGGGTTATTTGGGGGCATTTCTGTACTTTTTGGGTTTGGGATTCTCTAAAAAGTGTCCTTATCTCTTATTAGATGTGTGGATGCGATGTTGAGGGTCGTGACCTTCGAATCGATACATATTTCGACATATGTTCATTTTCGATTTAAACTAGACCGGGTGGGTCATTTGGGGGCATTTCTATACTTTTTTGGGTTTGGGATTCTCTAAAAAGTGACCTTATCCGTTATTAGACGTGTGGATGCGATGTTTAGGGTCTTGACCTTCGAATCGATACGTATTTCGACATATATTCATTTCCCGTCCGAACCAGACCAGGTGGGTCATTTGGGTTTATTTGGGGGCAATTCTATACTCTTTTTGGGTTGGGATTTTCTAAAATGTGTCCTTATCTCTTATTAGACGTGTGGATGCGATGTTGAGGGTTTTGATCTACGAATCGATACCTATTTTGACATATGTTCATTTTCAATTTAACCAGACCAGGTGGGTCGTTTGGGGTAATTTGGGGGCATTTCTATACTTTTTTGGGTTTGGGATTTTCTAAAATGTTTCCTTCTCTCTTATTAGACGTGTGGATGCAATGTTGAGGGTCTTGACCTTCGTATCGATACGTATTTTGACATATGTTCATTTGCAGTCCGAACCAGACCGGGTGGGTCGTTTGGAGTTATTTGGGGGCAATTTTATACTTTTTTGGATTTGGAATTTTCTAAAAAGTATCCTTATCTCTTAGACTTGTGGATGCGATGTTGAGGGTTGTGACTTGCGAATCGATACCTATTTCAACACATGTTCATTTTTTGTCTAAACCAGACTAGGTGGGCCGTTTGGGGTTATTTGGGGGCATTTATGTACTTTTTTGGGTTTAGGATTTTCTAAAAATTGTCCTTATGTCTAATTGGACGTGTGGATTCGATGTTGAGGGTCGTGACCTTCGAATCGATACCTATTTCGACATATGTTCATTTTTGGTTTATACCAAACCTGTTTGGTTGTTTGGGGTTATTTGGGTGCATTTCTGTACTTTTTTGGGTTTGGTATTTTCTAAAAAGTGTCCTTATCCTTTCTTAGACGTGTGGATGCGAAGTTGAGGGTCCTGACCTTCAAATTGATACTGATTTCGACATATGTTCAATGTCGGTGTAAACCAGACAGTTGGGTCTTTTGGGGTTATTTGGGGGCATTTCTGTACTTTTTTGGGGTTGGTATTTTCTAAAAAGTGTCCTTATCTCTTATTAGACATGTGGATGCGATTTTCAAGGTCGTGACCTTCGAATCAAAACCTATTTCGGCATATATTCATTTTCGATTTAAACTAGATCGGGTGGGTCGTTTCGGGTTATTTGGGGACATTTCTGTACTTTTTTGGGCTTGAGATGTTCTAAAAAGTGTCCTTATCTCTTATTAGACGTGTGGATGCGATGTTGAGGGTCGTGACCTTCGAATCGATATCTATTTTGACATATGTTCATTTTCGGTTTAAACTAGACCGGGTGGGTCGTATGGGGTTATTTGGGTGCATTTCTGTACTTTTTTGGGTTTGGTATTTTCTAAAAAGTGTCCTTATCTCTTGTTAGACTTGTGGATGCGATGCTGAGGTTCGTGACCTTCGAATCGATACCTATTTTGGCATATGTTCATTTTTGGTTTAAATCAGACTGGGTGCATCGTTTGGAGTTATTTAGGGGCATTTCTATACTTTTTTGGATTTGGGATTCTCTAAAAGGTGTCCTTATCTTCTTATTAGACGTGTGGATGCGATGTTGGGGGTCGTGACCTTTGAATCGATATCGATTTTGGCATATGTTCATTATCTGATTAAACCAGACCGGGTGGGTCGTTTGGGGTTATTTGGGTGCATTTCTGTACTTTTTAGGGGTTGGGATTTTCTAAAAGGGGTCCTTATCTCTTGTTAGACATGTGGATGCGATGTTGAGGGTCGTGACCTTCGAATCAAAACCTATTTTGGCATATATTCGTTTTCGGTTTAAACCAGACCGGGTGGGTCGTTTCGGGTTATTTGGGGACATTTCTATACTTTTTTGGGCTTGAGATTTTCTAAAAAGTGTCCTTATCTCTTATTAGATGTGTGGATACGATGTTGAGGGTCGTGACCTTCGAATCGAAATCTATTTCGACATATGTTCATTTTCGGTTTAAACTAGACCGGGTGGGTCGTTTGGGGTTATTTGGGTGCATTTCTGTACTTTTTTGGGTTTGGTATTTTTTAAAAAGTGTCCTTATCTCTTGTTAGACGTGTGGATGTGATGTTGAGGTTCGTGACCTTCGAATCGATGCCTATTTTGGCATATGTTCATTTTTTGTTTAAACCAGATCGGGTGCATCATTTGGGGTTATTTAAGGGCATTTCTGTACTTTTTTGGGTTTGGGATTCTCTAAAAGATGTCCTTATCTCTTTCTTATTAGACATGTGGATGCGATGTTGAGGGTCGTGACCTTCGAGTCGATACCGATTTCAGCATATGTACATTTTTTGTTTAAACCCGATCGGGTGGGTCATTTGGGGTTATTTGGGTGCATTTCTGTACTTTTTAGGGGTTGGGATTTTCTAAAAGGTGTCCTTATCTCTTATTAGACATGTGGATGCGATGTTGAGGGTTGTGACCTTCGTATCAATACCTATTTCGACCTATGTTCATTTTCGGTTTAAACCAGACCGAGTGTGTCGTTTGGGGTTATTTCGGGGCATTTCTGTACCTTTTTGGGCTTGGGATTTTCTAAAAAGTGTCCTTATCTCTTATTAGATGTGTGGATGCGATGTTGAGGGTCATGACCTTCGAATCCATACCTATTTTGACATATGTTCGTCTTCGGTTTAAACTAGATCGGGTGGGTCATCTAGGGTTATTTGGGAGCATTTTTGTACTATTTTGGGTTTAGGATTCTCTCAAAAGGGTCCTTATCTCTTATTAGAGTTGTGGGTGCGATGTTGAGGGTTGTGACCTTCGAATCGATACCTATTTCGACATGTGTTTATTTGCGGTTTAAATCAGACCGGGTGGGTCGTTCGGGGTTATTTTTGGGCATTTCTATACTTTTTTGGGATTTGGATTTTCTGTAAAGTGTCCTTATGTCTTATTAGATGTGTGGATGCGATGTTGAGGGTCGTGACCTTCGAATCGATACCTTTTTTGGCATATGTTCATTTTCGGTTTAAACCAGACCGGTTGGGTCATTTGTGGGTTAGTTGGGGGCATTTCTATATATTTTTGGGTTTGGTATTTTCTAAAAAGTATCCTTATCTGTTATTAGACGTGTGGATGCGATGTTGAGGATCGTGACCTTCGAATCGATACCTTTTTTTTGATAGGTAAGTTGTGTATGTACAGAAGAAGAAAGGAAAGACACAAGAGAAGGCAACCTTCTTCCACCCCTTAGATAGACCTAAGGATGAAGAGAAGGCCCCACACCCCCGAGGACGAACCCCTCGGAACTATAAGGAAATAACCACCCAACCCAATCACGTAGGCCTAAACTGGACCTTACCAGAAGCATCATCATGGATTAGCCACATCTATTCATCATGAAATTCAGGAGGATACAAAATAGTTTCCCCATCCCCACAATTAATGGAAGCAATAAAATCTGCCGGCTGGTTCAACTCCCTCCAAACATGCCTCACTTCATAGCGAGTCAACTGGTTCAGACTAGAGATGATCTGGTTCTTCGAAACATAAACATTCTAAGGGCAGCTGAACACACCTGTAAGAATCTCCATTGCCAACTTCGAATCAGATCTGATTGAAACATGTTGAAGGTTCCTCTCTAAACATAGAGCCACCCCCCTGTGAATGGCTAACAACTCCATGCTAAGAACCGAAGCCTCCACACCTTCACCCACATAAGCCAGGATCGGATCTCCTGTGGTATTACGAATAAGACCCCCATAAGCAGCTCTATCTCCACTCAAGGACCCATCACAATGGAGCGTGACCAAGTGAGCAGGGGGTTTTCGACCAAGAACAGACTTTGGGGGCCGAGACTGCCCACTGCACCTGGACCCCCCACATGTCAACCAAAAACTGATTTCTAGGAGTATGGGCAGCCAAAATCGGACAGTGAGACCCTTTAGTAACCACATCAAATTTTTTTTTTTTTTTCGATAAGTATAACCACATCAAATTTGATATCTTGAAGGATTTTCCCATAAGACCTTGACTGATTACTAAAGAGGCGTTGATTTCTCTCCCACCAAACATGATAAACCGTCGCACAGAAAGCCAACTTGGGTATAACATCTAACTTGTCATTAGCACAAACCACATGAGAGAGCCAATTAACCATGTCAAATAGGCCATCAGGTCCTTTACACTTTGAGAGCAGATAGAACTGACCCTATCCCAAATGGTTTTAGAAAAGAGAGTCAAAAAATAGATGGGCTTGGCTCTCCAAACCCCCCCAACACAGGACGTAATTCTGCCCAACTACAATATTTATTCTAATAAGTTGGTCCTTTGTTGAGAGCCCTCCCATAAGACACCTCCAGGTAGTGCAGGAGTGCCTAGTTTAAAAGCCAGGAAACCAAACAAGGTTATGCCAAATCACCTTAGTAGCACTACTCCTCACAAGTTCCCAAGCCGACTTAGTAGTAAAGAGGCCATTAGGGGTTTCCTTCCAAACAATAAGATCCTCCTCCCCATTCACAATGGGAATACTAGGGAGATCTCTCAAAATAGTAATCAGATCAAAAGAGCCCTAAGGAGGCAAATGCCAAAGTCCACCTCTAATAAAGTCTGAAACCAAGGCAAGCCGGGTAGAACCAGCATCATACCGGACCCGATCCCCAATCCTTTTAATCAAAACCCCTTAGGGATGCCAATTATCTAGCCAAAGTCTAGTAGATTGGCCATTCCCAATAATATGATGGATGTGTGGCTCAACCAAATCTCTAAATTTGAGAACTTTCCGCCAAACCCAAGAACAGATTTAGGGAATCTTAACAGTCCAAATAGAGTCATTTTTTAGATAGCGGGTGTAAACCCACCTAACCCAAAGACTATCCTTCTTAGAGGCAATCCACCAGATTTGCTTAATAATACCTGCAGTATTCATATCTGAAATTCTTCTTATACCAAGGCCCCCTTCAGCCTTAGGTTTGCAAATCTTCTTCTTAGAAATATTATGTACCTTACGTTCAAGAGACGGACCAGACCAAAGAAAATTGGAGAAGATGGATTCCAGCTTTCTCTTGAGAGCACCAGGCAGTCCAAAAATCCCTAACCAATAAATGTAGCAGTCTTGAAGAACAGAGAGCTCAAGAGTTGTAACCGCCCTGCAAAAGATAAAAGACGTGCTTTCCTACCATCAAGCCTACTCCGCACACTATCCAAAATAGAGGAACAATCTGCAAAAGCCAGCTTCCGAGAAATGAGTGGAACACCTAGATACCGGATAGGTAACTTGGTATCCACAAAATTTGTTAATTCCAAAAGTTGCAGTATGGCCGTGTAGGTAAGGCCCCCTAAACTAATAGAGGACTTAGCCCTATTGAGCTTCAACCCAGAGCAGGTATGAAACTCATCCAAGACCCCTAGGCAGGCCAAAATAGAATCCGTTGTAGCCTTCACAAAGATCATCAAATCATCTGTGAAGATAAGGTGAGAGAGGTGGGAACTCTTGCATCTGGGGAGAAGACTGATCCTGCTCTCAACCTCCAATTTCCTCATCAAAGTTGAAAACCCCTCCATTGCAATAGTGAACAAATAGGGAGAAATGGGGTCCCCCTATCGAATTCCCCTTCCCCCTTTGAAATAGCCAACTGGACTCCCATTTAATAAGACGGAAAAGCTGGGAGTGTCAACACAAGCCTGCACCCAACCAATGAACTTCTGAGGGAATCCCATTCTTTCCATAATCTCAAACAAGAATTTCCTACTAAGGGAGTCATAAGCTTTATGAAGGTCAATCTTCAAAACTACTGTAGGGCTAATGCCTTTCTGCTCAATCCCTCGGACCACATCATGACAGACGAGGATGTTGTCCACAATAGACCTTCCCTTGATAAATGCAGACTGGGAGTCACTCACCACCTGTCCAACCAGTCCTTGTAATCTATTAGATAAGATTTTTGTAATGATCTTATAAAAAGATTGCAAAGAGCTATGGGCCTATGTCCAGCAAGAGAAGAGACATCACTTGTCTTAGGAATAAGGCTAATAAAGGTAGCATTAATCGAACTAGGAAGGCCAGTCTTACTGAAGAACCACTTCACTGCCAAAGTCAGATCTTCACCAACCACATCCCAAGAATGTTTGAAGAAAGCAGCCCAAACCCATCCGGTCCTGTAGCTTTGGAATTTTTTATAGCAAACACAACTTCCATAATCTCCTTATTGGACACCCTCCCAATAAGACTTTCCTGCTGAGCAAGAGACAAACCATGCTGCAAGGTAGCCGAACTGGGAAGAAAGCCATTATCAACTGAATCAGCCTCAAACAACTTCTTGTAGAAAGAGACGGCTTCTTCTTTGATCTGGCTTGGGTCCTTGACAATGTCTCCTCCTTCCCCTTGAATTTCCAGGATATGTTTTCTATGTTGCCTACAAATCATAGATTTGTGAAAGAAACTATTGTTACCATACCCCAACTGAATATGTTTCACCCTAGACTTCTCTTTCAAAAAATTTTCTTCAGTGGACAAGGCTTCCCATAACTTCACTTTTGCTTGTGTCTCCAAGAGAACCAAATCCGGGTCATCAGGGTGGTCACCAAGATGGCATTGAGTCTGGTACAATTCAGCCTCTGCAGCCTTAACCACAAGAAAAACATCTCTAACACACTCTTTATTCCACTTTCTTAGCTCTTTTTTAACATTCCTCAATCTGGCCGAAAACCGAAGAATAGGGTTGAGAGACATGCTAACAGGCTGCTCCCAGCCCTTCCGAACCACATCATCAAATCCATCTCAGCCAATCCAAGCTTCAAAAAAACTGAAAGGTTTAGGGCCGAAGTTAGCCTCATCTAACACAACTATCATCACTGGAGAATGGTCAGAGAGACCAGGGGGTGAAAAGTAGCTTTAGAAGATCTGAAAACCTCCATCCAAGCTAAGTTAACCATCACCCTATCTAGCTTGTAGCAAATTCTAGCATCACCAATTTTTCTATTATTCCAAGTCATAGCTTCTCCTTTCCACTTCAAGTCAATCAGCCCAGAGTCATCAATAAAAGAGTTGAAGTCATCCATGGCCTCAAACCGAACAGGGTCCCCACCAATTTTCTCATGCTGATTACGAATCACATTAAAATCCCCTAAGACAGCCCAAGGAGTAGCAATGGCACTAGCAAGAGTCCCCACATCCTCCCATAAATCCTTCTGGCCTGCCAAAGTATTAAGAGCATACACTACAGTACAGAGGAAAGAGACAGTGGTTCCCCCAATCGACACCTTGACATGAATAAACTGCTTGGTTTTCTGTATTTCTTCAACATCAAAGAAATTCAGGTCCCAGCCCAGCCAAATTCGAACAGTGTTATCAGTCTCTCCATTATGCACATACTTCCAATCAGAGATAAAATTGTCAAAAATAGTAGCACAATTTTCCACCTTAACTTTGGTTTCCAGAAGACAAACCAATTTAACTTGATGGTCATTACACACCTTCCTAATCCCCAGTCGTTTGGTAGAGGCATTCATGCCTCTAACATTCCAGGCTAGACACTTCATTTGGCATCAAAGGTAGAACCGTCAACTCCCCCTTTACTAGGTCCATCTCCCTTAGCTCCACTAGAGTCTTTCAAGTTTAAGAGAACCCATTGGACCTGGAACTTCGACCCCCTCTCCGTGGGTCGACCCAGAATAGAATAAGGAACAGAATTTAAATGGCCCATACCTTTCCCCGATTGCCCTTGAGCTGCCTGAATCTCCACGGCTTGCTTTTTCAATCTTTCAAAGTTGGCGGAGGGCTTGGACGGAAATAACTCTTTCTCCTTTGAACTCAAAGAATCTTCAACAGATTTATCACCTTCCACAACAGCCGCAGCCTTATCCACCACCTGAGTTGGAGCATTCCCCATCACCGAATAGCTAGGCACCACCTCATCAATCCCTTCAGCCAAGGATTGTTCAATCAAATTTCCTTCCACAAATTTAGCTTTGGCCAGCTCCACAACGGTAGAAGAGGGGATATCCGCAAGATCTTGGTTACCATTGGAGATTGGGTTCTCCACAAGAATCTCTCCATCAACTCCACCCTTCTCCTTAGGGATAATTGCTAACGGTTTGGGTGGAATATCCTCTTCCTCAAGATCTGCTCCCTCAAATAAATCATTGGCTAATAAAATAGCACAAGATTCCGAATCCAACATCAAATCATCTGGATCATAATGCACCTCCTCCGTAAGATCTTCCAACATGGCAAAAGCGTTAGATTGAGCCATCTCTATGGTCTTAGGTTGATTCCCCAAAGATTTGAATTTCCCAATCCCTTTATTCTTGACTAAAAATAAGGAAACCGAATTCAAACTTATGGTGCTTGCTCCAACTCCAACAGCCGGCTGCCCACCTACTACTCCATCATTATGAACCTGTTGGCCATCTCCATTACCGTCCATGGCACCTCCATTGTTTTCGGCAACACCCTTCACCCGCCACTCCTTCTTAGGCCATGGCTTATTAAAATTCTGACTTCGATTGCCAAACAAGCAATTGTCTAAAAGATGGCCAAACACTCTACAATGCTTACAAAGAGGAGGCTTCTAATCATAAATTACTTTTTGATTAAAAGCAAGTCCGTCATCTCCATAGACTGGGACAGAAGAGGGAAGGTCTTTATCTGCAAAAACTTCCACGCATAATCGGGCATAAGATAGCCTCTCCATAGACCGAGTCATTTTATCAGTGACAATAGGCTTCCCGATAACACTCCCAATCGAGCTCAAAGCTTCAGCAGACCAGAAATGAAAAGGAAGATTTAGAAGAGAAACCCAAACTGGGACTAAGCATAAATCGACTCTTTCTAAGCAAGCCTCCAGGCTCCAAGGATGCAAAATCATTGGTCTCCTCTGCACATACCACGGCCCTCCTTCAAGAACCTTAACTTTATCATCCTCAAGATTGAAACGGAAGATAAAAATACCACTTTCTAATAAATTAACTTCAACATGGCCTGAAATTTTCTATTGTTTTAACAGCATATCACGAGCAAAGGTGAAATTAGGTCTGCCCCTGATAAAATGACCCATAAGGGTGTTCTTCCACTTCTCAAGCCCACCTTTAATCATCAAATCTGAACACTTCGCAGCCAAGACCCCATTAATCACTTCTGGTTCAACCAAAGAGAGCTGCAACCCGTCACCAACCAAGGAAGAAGATGAAGAGAAGGGGGCTGACCAAGGAACTCCCACCTTCTTCTTCGGCTTCTGCACCGAATCTGAGGGAACTCCTCCCTGTTGAAACAAAACTCCCACACCCGAATCCTCCACCCCCCGAGCATCTAAAGAAGAAGCACCAACCCCAACAACCTCCTTAGCACCCACATCTGCATCACCACCCTTACCTGCCAAACCACCAAGAGCTGGCCAATCACCACCCGAAGCAGCCACCACTGCCCCTCCAGAACCACCCTCACCCGATCCTCTTCGTTCCCCCACTTCACCCCTTCCATCCAAGATGAGAAGGGGGGGAGGACCATTCGCCGGAGCCAATGGCCGGCCGGCCAACATCAAGATCAACCACCAAGGACTCCACTCTCAAAATCGCCAGAGCTTCTCTCTCCTCACTGATTCGAATCTCCCGAATCGATACCTATTTTGACATATGTTCATTTTTTATTTAAACCAGACCGGGTGCGTCATTTGGGATTATTTGGCGGCATTTCTATACTTTTTTGGGTTTGATATTTTCTAAAAAGTGTCCTTATCTCTTATTAAATGTGTGGATGCGATGTTGAGGGTCGTGACCTTCGAATCGATACCTATTTTGGCATATGTTCATTTTCGGTTGAAATCAGACTGGGTGGGTCATTTTGGGTTATTTGGGGGCATTTCTGTACTTTTTTGGGCTTGGGAATTTCTAAAAAGTGTCCTTATCACTTATTAAATGTGTGGATGCGGTGTTGAGGGTCGTGACCTTAAAATCGATACTAATTTTGACATACATTCATTTTCGATTTAAACCAGACCGGGTGGGTCGTTTGGGATTATTTGGGGGCATTTCTATACTTTTTTGGGTTGGGATTCTCTAAAAAGTGTCCTTATCCCTTATTAGATGTGTGGATACGATGTTGAGGGTCGTGACCTCCGAATCAATACCTATTTTGGCATATGTTTATTTTCGGTTTAAACCAGACCGGGTGGGTCGTTTGGGGTTATTTAAGGGCATTTCTATACTTTTTTGGGTTTGGTATTTTCTAAAAAGTGTCATTATCTCTTATTAGGCATGTGGATACGATGGTGAGGGTCGTGACCTTCGAATCGATACCTATTTTGATATATGTTCATTTTTTATTTAAACCAGACCGGGTGGGTCGTTTGGGGTTATTTGGGGGCATTTCTATACTTTTTTGGGCTTGGGATTTTCTAAAAAGTGTCCTTATCTCTTATTATAAGTGTGGATGCGATGTTGAGGGTCGTGACCTTCGAATCGATACCTATTTTGACATATGCTCATTTTTTATTTAAACCAGATCGGGTGGGTCATTTGGGGGCATTTCTGTACTTTTTTGTGTTTGGGATTCTCTAAAAAGTGTCCTTATTTGTTATTAGACGTGTGGATGCGATGTTGAGGGTCGTACCTTTGAATCGATACGTATTTTGACATATGTTCATTTTCGGTCCGAACCAGACCGGGTGGGTTGTTCGAAGTTATTTGGGGGCATTTCTGTACTTTTTTTGGTATGGGATTTTCTAAAAAGTGTCCTTATCTCTTATTAGACATGTGGATGTGATGTTGAGGGTTGTGACCTGCGAATCGATACCTATTTTGACATATGTTCATTTTCAGTTTAAACCAGACCAGGTGGGTCGTTTGGGGTTATTTGGGGGCATTTTTGTACTTTTTTAGGTTTGGGATTTTCTAAAAGTGTCCTTATCTCTAATTAGACGTGTGCATGCGATGTTGAGGGTCTTGACCTTCGAATCAATACATATTTCAACATATGTTCATTTTCAGTTTAAACCAGACCGAGTGGGTCATTTGGGGTCATTTGGGGGAAATTCTGTACTTTTTTCGGTTTGGTATTTTCTAAAAAGTATCCTTATCTCTTATTACACGTGTGGATGCGATGTTGAGGGTCGTTACTGCCAAACCCTGCTCCTGACTGGTTGGATTCTTGATTTAAGAGCAGGAACCCCTGTCCTGGGAACCAGGATCACTGTGGAGCATCACACCACTCAATGAGATCAATGAGAATACTTTGAACAGGTTTCCCTATATACCTGTCAGAAGATGGATAGCAGACCCTTACAACTATGCAGCTCACAGCCTGATGTATGACTTAGATCCCAGGTAATATCTCTCCTCCCCAAACAGTGGGACCCACCTATGTGAAAAGTGTGTAAAATCTCCTTTTAGGCATGGGGGGACAATACCCTGACTTTGGGTCAAACCCTGTGCAAGCCCCATTGAATTTTTGCTTGCTAGAATTCTCTGGCCGATGGCACTGGGCGATGCAGCAAGGCCCAGAGACATCGCCCAGTGATTGATTTTGAATATTTTAATGGATTTTATTTGTGGGGACCACCCATTATGGACATTGGCACCCTCCACTGATAGAGGGAAGTCTGAGGGACCACCTCATGCCGTCAATTCACTATGGACCCCACCAGTGAGCCCAGAATCAATTTAAAAAACTAATTTTTAAAAAGGGCCTTCATAGGCAAACATGCCTCAGTGAAGGGGGGTCTATAAATAGGGGGTGTTAGAGCTCATTAGAGCTTTTCTATCTATTGGAGAATCCATGGGAGAGAAGAGAGGAAAGAAGAGAGAATAGGGAGAAGAACGAGAAGAAGAAGGAGAAGGAAGAGGAAGGAGGTGCTGCCACCCCCATCCCTGCTGCATCCGAGCCCTCTCTCAGGGTATTTCAGGTATAAAACACCCATTCATACCAGCTGTCTCCATTCCCTCTCTGTGTATACTGTACTTTTGCTCCTGGGCAGCCCAGAATAGCTAGGGTTTGCCCAGTACTGGTCCAAATCTGCCATGCAGACCTTGTGTATGGAAGATCTGGAATTTTTATGTAATTTGAGCATTTAGTTATGCTGTTCTTATGGCCGAAACCTGGCTGTGCCCACCTGCATTGCCAGATGGCCCTATTGATCTGTGATTTGGAACCCTGGGTGCAAGTTAGGGCTGCAAAGACCAAACCCTCGGTGATTGTAGCCTTGAACCCTTGTTATTCATGCTTTTCCAGCCCTGCATGTGGCTGAAACCAACTCCCAAGCCTGGCCAAAATCCTTTGGCACTATTTATCTAGACTGCTTGGGCAGCTTTGGCAGCCTGATGGTGGATCTGATGGATGATCCAATTGGACCATTGGGTAGGCCATCTCAGGGGCTACCTGATCCCCCAAACATGCAGAGGATCAAGTATAAGCCTAGCCTGAACAGCCCAGCCTTGGGAACTCATCCTATATTGATTCTACAGCCACTGGGCGATGCACTGGGTGATGTAGACATCGCCCAGAGCCAACACCCAGTGAAGGAAAATTGGCCGGATTGATGGACAGACTTGGGGGATCTTACCGTTTGACCCATGGACACTGTGGGAAGGTTGGAAAATTACCAAAAAGCCTTTCCCCACATCTGTCCTTATATGGAAATGTTTTGGAACTCTAGTGGGCCCCGCAGGTAAAGGAAGCCCTGCTGTGCTTGGTCCTACAACATAGACAAGCTGTGGATAGCACTGTAAACATATTCTGACCTAGGGTCAAGTACAACCATTGAAATGACTATTTTACCCTTTGTGCCATTGACACTGGTCGAGGCACCGGGACAAGAGCCTAAGGCCCAGTGCAAGGCTCAGTGATTCCAAGTGTAACCAACTAAGTACCGGGTCAACCCAGTAAGTTTAGGGTAACCCTAGGACTTCCAGTGACAGCCTGATAACTTAACATAACAACTTTTGATTTACATTTAGGACCTGATTCCATACTCGAGGTCAACGACCAGACAACTGCAGGAACTGAGATTGTGACTGAATACCTAGAGCCAAGTGCAGGTGAGTGAATATTACTATCATATGTGTATATGTAATTATGATCTGATGCCGGCTAATAAGAATTGAATATAATTGCTGTGCTATTTACTTTTGTTCAAACTACTCAAATCACTGCATAATGACTGTCTGTTGATCAACACTGTGAATTCTTCTATGATGATTGTGAATGTTAGATTAGATGCCGTAGTCAGCTTGAAAATGAGGCCCGTGGTAGCCCGTAGTATGGGATGCGATTGACACCACCTGACTCATACGATGCCATATAGACATGGGGCTAGAGTTTCATCAACCGTGCTATACACCCTTGCCAATAGGGGTTAAGGTGTTGGATGCCTGTGGGGGCGACCATTAGAAAAAGTGAAAAGAGAAAAAGAAATGAAAAGAACACCAAACTGGTGCATGAATGTATAGAACATCGGAATGGTGCACATGGGCTTTAAGCCAGAAAAGAAAAGAAAAGAAAGAAAGAAATGGATTGTCGTACAGGTTAATCACAGAGGGCTGGTCGGGCTGACCTTGGTGAACGAATGCGGGAGCTGACTGGTCCTCTCCGAAAACTCAATAGGTGTATCGCGGGAAGGGATTAGAAGCCCGCACCGGGGATACATGTATTGGGGATTGTAGTAGCACAGACCCGACTTAGTTGTATTGCTAGGTGGCTAATAGTTAAACTGGACTTGCATATCATGTACGACCATATGAATTGTGAATTGGGATTGCATGTGCATGCATGATTGATGTTATTTGCTCACGAGCTCAGTGGGGCTCACACTCTGTTATGCAATGTTTTTCTTAGATGATTTTGCAGGTGGATGCCACTGTGTCATGGAGGGTAATTTCGAGGAGGAGACTTTTGGTTGTTACGATGATATTGGTGTGGACCCCAATGGAGGTCATACCGATCCAGCGCACATTTTCGGTGGTTGTTGATGAAGACCATTGAAGTGTGTTCGTGACAGCTTTTGGCTTGGGGACTCCTTTTGGGTTATTTGGAGTTATCCCTGTTCTGACTTAGTTGTTGAAGTTTTTTTTTTTCCTTTTTGGGGTTGAGTATGCTCGCCCTGTACATGTCTTTGTATGTAGTACTATACTTATCAGCTTTGCTTCTTTGTTTTCTTTTTGTGTGGGTTGATGGGAAATATAAAACTTTAATATGTATATATTATCACTGTTCCCCGTATCGCTATGCTTCCTTTTGTTATTGAACTGTAGTTTATCTGCTACACTCTGATCATGCCTATGGTAAAGAGATGGTTGTGGTTCCATGATCGTAAGCAGTGCTTCTAGATCCGTGGGATTTTGGCGAATTGTCGTTTTGCAATTCGGGTCACCTACCCAATCCTCCTAGGGGTGGTTTGGGGTGTGATAGTTACCTTCGAATTGATACCTATATCAGCATATGTTCATTTTCGATTTAAACAGGACAGGGTGGGTCGTTTGGGGTTATTTGGGGGCATTTTTATACTTTTTTAGGCTTGGGATTTTCTAAAAAGTGTCCTTATCTCTTATTACATGTGTGGATGTGATGTTGAGGGTCGTGACCTTCGAATCGATACCTATTTCGGCGTATGTTCATTTTTAGTTTAAACCAAATCGGGTGAATCATTTGGGGTTATTTGGGGGCATTTCTGTATTTTTTTGGGTTTTTTATTTTCTAAAATGTGTCCTAATCTCTTATTAGATGTGTGGATGCAAGGTTGAGGGTCGTGACCATAAAATTGATATCTATTACGACATATGTTCATTTTCGGTTTAAACTAGACCAGGTGGGCCGTTTGGGGTTATTTGGGGGCATTTCTATACTTTTTTGGGGTTGGGATTTTCTAAAAAGTGTCCTTATCTCTTATTAGGCGTGTGGATGCGATGTTGCGGGTTGTGACCTTCGAATCGATACCCATTTCGACATATGTTCATTCTCTATTTGAACAAGACTGGGTGGGTCATTTGGGTTATTTAGGGGCATTTTTGTACTTTTTTGGGTTTGATATTTTCCAAGAAGTGTCCTTATCTCTTATTAGATGGGTAGATGCAATGTTGAGGGTCGTGACCTTCGAATCGATATCTATTTTGGCATATGTTCATTTTTTGTTTTAACTAGACCGGGTGGGTAGTTTGGGGTTATTTGGGGTATTTCTGTACTTTTTTGGGTTTGGTATTTTCTAAAAAGTGTCCTTATCTCTTGTTAGACATGTGGATGCGATGTTGAGGGTCGTGACCTTCGAATCGATACCTATTTTGGTATATGTTCATTTTCGGTTTAAACCAGACCGACTGGGTCGTTTGGGGTTATTTAAGGGCATTTCTATACTTTTTTGGGTTTGGTATTTTCTAAGAAGTGTCCTTATCTCTTATTAGACATGTGGATGTGATGTTGAGGGTCGTGACCTTTGAATCGATACCAATTTCAGCATATGTTCATTTTCGATTTAAACCAGATTGGGTGGGTCGTTTGGGGTTATTTGGGGGCATTTTTGTACTTTTTTAGGTTTGGTATTTTCTAAAAAGTGTCCTTATCTCTTATTAGACATGTGGATGCGATGTTGAGGGTCGTGACCTTCGAATCGATATGTATTTTGGCATATGTTCATTTTCGATTTAAACCAGACCGAGTGGGTTGTTTGGGGTTATTTGGGGGCATTTTTGTACTTTTTTGGGCTTGGGATTTTCTAAAAAGTTTCCTTATCTCTTATTAGATGTGTGGATACGATGTTAAGGGTTGTGACCTTTGAATCCATACCTATTTCGGCATATGTTCATTTCCAATTTTAACCAGACCAGGTGGGTCGTTTGGGGTTATTTGGGGGCATTTCTGTACTTTTTTGGGTTTGGTATTTTCTAAAAGGTGTCCTTATCTCTTATTAGATGTGTGGATTCAATGTTGAGGGTCGTGACCTTTGAATCGATACCTATTTCGGCATATGTTCATTTTCTGTTTAAACCTGATCGGGTGGGTCGTTTGGGGTTATTTGGGGGCATTTCTGTACTTTTTAGGGGTTGGGATTTTCTAAAAAGTGTCCTTATCTCTTATTAGATGTGTGGATGTCATGTTGAGGGTCTTGACCTTCGAATCGATACCTATTTTGACATCTGTTCATTTTCGGTTTAAACCAGACCGGGTGGGTCATTTGGGGTTATTTCGGGGCATTTCTATACTTTTTTGGGCTTGGGTGTCACACCCCAAACCACCCCTGGGGGAATTAGGTAGGTGACCTGAATTGCTTAACGGTAATCCGCCAAATCCCATGGATCTAGAAGCAGTTATTACATTCACGGTCTCACATTCATCACTTTACCATAAGCAAGATCAGAGTGCCGCAGATAAACTACAATTACAATAAAAAAGAGAAAGCATAGCGATACGGGAAATGATGATAATATATATACATACATATGTTTGTTCTGATACATTCTCCAACTGCCCACAAATTGAGAAGTAAAGCTAACAAGAACAAATGCCAAAGACATACATATATATACAGGGTGATCTGGCTCAACCCCAAAAAGAAAGTAAGAAAACTACAGCTAAACCACAAGCAAGACGGGGATAAACTCCTAACAAAAACAAAAAGGAGTCCCCAAGACAAAAAGCATCAAGTGCACTCTTAAATGGTCTTCATCAATGACCACCGAGAATGCACGCATCATCGGCACGACCTCCGTCGGGGTCCACACCAACATCATCAAAATAACCAGGGCTCTCCTCCTCGTAATGAGCCTCCATGCCACAGCGGCACCCACCTGCAGAATCATCTAAGAAAAACATGTATAATAGAGTATGAGCCCCATTGAGCTCTTGAGCAAAACATATCATCATGCATGCACGTGCAACCACAATCCACATGATCCTACATGATATGGAAGTCCAGATTGATTATTGATCACCTAGCAATACAACTAAATCAGGTCAGTGCTACTACAATCCCCAATACATGTATCCCTAGTGCGGGCTTGGTTACCCCTTCCCGCGATACACCCATTGAGTTGTTGGAGAGGACCAGTCAGTTCCCACATTCGTTTACCAAGGTCAGCCCTACCAGCCCTTTGTGATTTACCTGTGGGGCAATTCATCCCTTTTCTCTTTTCTTTTCTGGCTTATAGCCCATATTCACCATTCCGATGCAAACATATTTCTTTTCTTTTCATTTCTTTCCTTTTCTAATGTATACATATATGGTCACCCTCACAAGCATCCAACACCTTAACCCTTGTTGGCAAGGGTACGTAGCACGCGTGATGAAACTCTAACCCCATGTCTATATGGCATCGTATGAGTAGGGTGGTGTCAACCGTATCCCATACTACGGGCTACCACCGGCCTCATTTCCAAGCCGACTACGGCATCTAGTCTAACATTCACAATCATCAAATAAGATTCATAGTGTTGATCAACAAACAGTCAATGTGTAGTAATTTGAGTAATTGAACAAAATTAAATAACACAGCATTTATAATTTAAGATTCTTAACTGCCGGCATAGTAACACAGTTACACATACATATATGATAATACTTCACTCACCTGGGTCTGGTTCAAAGAACTCGGTTGCAAATTTAGTTCTAACTGCAGTCTGGTTGTAGGCCTCGAGCGTGGGATCAAATCCTAGGTATAAATCAGAAATTGTCATTTTAATAATCCAATCTATCTTTGGAGATCCTAGGGTTGATCTAAGCTTACTGAGTTGTGGTCAAGTGCATAGAGCACTTGGTAGCCAGTTGTGCGTAAAGGCCCATTGCTATCAGGAGGTCTTGAGTTCAGGTCTCCTAGTTCACATCCTACATCCCCCCTACCTATCAAAAAAAAAACAAAAAAGGCTTACTGAGTTGACCCGGTGTTCAATTGGTTTTCACTTGGAACTCTTTGGGCCTTGCACTGGGCCTTCGGTCTATGTCCCGGTGCATCATCCAGAGATGGTGGCCTAGGGGTAAAATGGTCATTTATAGTATTTATACCTGACCCTAGGTCATACTAGGCGTACAGTGTTGTCCCTAGCTTGACAGTGCTGCAGGACCAAGCACAGGCAGGGTTTCCAAGTCCTACGGGGCCCACTTGGGTTCCCAAGCATTCCCTCATAAGGAAAGATGTGGGGAGGGGCATTTAGGTCATTTTCCACCTTCCCATACAGTTACTTAACCAATGGGTGAGGTCCCCCAAGTCAGAACATCAAAACAGCAACAATTCATTCACTGGGCGATGGCTCTAGGCGTTGGGTGCATCGCCCAGAGATTTCTAAACGAGATTTGGCTGAGTTTCCAAGGTTGCTGGTTTTGGGCAGTGATCAAATCCTTCCCCTATGCATGTTAGGGTATTAGGTGACCTCAGGGGTGATCTTCATTTTGATCCATGTGGATTTTCCATTGGGCCCACCACTTGGCTTCCAGAGGCTGCCCAGACAGCCTAGTGAATAGTGTCACAGGGTTCTCTACAGTTGCAGATCTGGATTTTGGCCACATGCAAGGCTGTATTCACATATGAAATGGTAATCTAGAGCTGCTACCACCTAGGGCTAGGTCCCATGCAGCCAGGGCTCCAAACAACCAATTAATAGTGCAACTGGGCAGTGCAGCCATGCACAACCAAATTTCGGCTCCAAGACCAGCATAACGGACCTGTAAAATTATTGAAAATTCCCAGATCTTCCATGCTTCATACTTGCATGGCAGATCTGGTGTAGTTCTAGGCAGTTCCCAACTGTTCTGGGCTGCCTAAGAGTAGAAACTCATTGAAATAACAAGCGTCCAAGGGAGCAGGGTTCCTGTCCTTCAATCAAAATTCCAACCAGTCAGGAGCAGGGTTTGACATTTCTCCCCACCTTACAAAAATTTCGTCCTCAAAATTTGCTTACCTTGCAATTCAAAGAGTTGAGGATACCTTTCCTTCATTTCTTCTTCACGTTCCCATAAAGCTTCTTCTATTAGGTTGTTTCCCCATCAAACCTTCACAAAGGCGACCGTGCAGTTACGGAGGTTATACTCCTTTCTGTCCAATATCTCTGTAGGTTGCTCTTCGTAGGTCATATCCACGTCCAACTATTCAGGTTCAGTTGATAATACATGTGTCGGGTTGTAAATATACTTCCTCAACATCGACACATGGAAAACATCGTGGACGCCCGACTAAGATGGTGGTAATGCCAATCGGTATGCTATGGGTCCCACTTTGTTAAGAATTTCAAAAGAATCGATGAATCTTGGGCTCAACTTGCCCTTCTTGTTGAAATGTAGCAATCCTTTAGTTGGAGACACTCGAAGGAACACTTTTTCTCCGACTTTAAATTCAATGTCCTTCCTTCGAACCAACAGCTACCTAGTGACAGTGATCCGTGGTGCGCTTCATGCCCATGCTCACTAGGAGGTCTCGAGTTCGAGTCTCTTGGTTGGTACCTTACCCCCTCCCTATTCCCCCCCCCCCTAAAAAAGTAAAATATATATAAAGCTCCCAATTTCACCCAAAAAAAAAAAATCTTGGTTGCTTAAATGGTTAGAATCACTTGTAACTTCATAAACAACCAAGGTTCAAATATAAACCAACAACTGCTTAGCTCAGTTGGTGAGCCGTGGTGCGCTTCATGCCCATGCTCACCAAGATGTCTCGAGTTTGAGTCTCTTGGCTGGTATCTTATCCCCTCCCCGATTCGATCCCCCTCCCTTCTATCAAATATATATGTAAAGCTCCCAATTACCAAAAAAAATGTTCTTCCTTCGATTATCCGCATAACTTTTCTGTCTTGACTGGGCTACCTTGATCTTCTCTCTTATGACATCCACCTTGTCACAGGTTGCTTGTACCATCTCAGGCCCGAGATATTCCCAATATAGTGGAGTTTGACATTTTCATCCATAAAGAGCTTCGAATGGTGCCATGCCAATGGTGGAGTGATAACTATTATTGTATGCAAATTCCACTAGAGGTATGTGAGCATCCCAACTATTGTTCATTTCCAAAACACAGGCTCGGAGCATATCCTCCAGAGTCTGAATAGTTCTTTCTGACTGTTCGTCCGTCTGCGGATGGAAAGCTGTACTAAGATTCAGTTGAGATCTCAATGCCTTTTGTAAACTCTTCCAAAACCTTGAGGTAAACCAAGGATCTCTGTCAGACACAACACTGACAGGCACGCCGTGTAAGCGGACTATATTTTCTATATATAATTGGGCAAGCTTCTCCATTGAATAACTTATCTTGATTGGTATGAAGTGAGTTACCTTTGTCCGTCCGTCTATGATCACCCAAATCGCATTCATGCCCTTCCTGGTGTTGGGCAGATTTGTCACGAAATCCGTAGTGATCCTCTCCCACTTCCATTCAGGTATGGGGAGTGGCTGCAATAATCCATGCGGTCGGTGTCTCTCTGCTTTTATCTACTGACAGGTGAGGCACTTGGATTGCTATGGTCTCTTTCATTCCCATCCACCAGTAATACTTCTTCAAATCCTTGTACATCTTCATACTTTTGGGGTGAATTGTATAGGGTGAGTTGTGCGCCTCTTTAAGGATTTGGTCTTGGACATCAAAATCATCAAGCATGCACAATCTGTCTCCGAACTTCAGTGCGCCATCATGGGCCAAAGAAAAATCTGGGTCCTTATGGACTCCTTGTTGTACTTCCCAAATGATCTTGGCTAGCTCGGGGCCCAATGGTTGCTTCGCAATTACCTCTTCTCGTATCGACGGCTGTAGATCCATGACTGCTAAATGTATAGCCGTTCATTCGATCATGAGTTTTAGATCAAACTTTTGAGCTTCTTCTACCAACTGTTTGCTTATGACTAAGGAAGCAAGAGATGCAGTCTGAGATTTTCTGCTTAATGCATTAGCAACAACGTTGGCCTTACCAGAGTGGTACTGGATTTCACAGCCATAATCTTTCACCAGTTCTAACCACCGCCTCTGTCTCATGTTCAGCTCCTTTTGGGTGAAGAAATACTTCAGACTTTTATGATTGCTGAAGATTTCACTCTTTTCACCATATAGGTAATGCCGCCATATCTTTGACGCGAACACCACTGCTGCCAACTCTAAGTCATGAGTGGGGTAGTTCTTTTCTTGTTCCTTTAATTGTCTGGAGACGTAGGCGACAACTTTACCTTTCTGCATCAAGATGCCACCCAATCCTATCCTGGATGCATCAATATATACCACCATTCCTCCGGTGCCATCCAGAATAGTCAAGACTGGAGCTGTCACCAATCGGTTTCTCAATTCCTGAAAACTTTTCTCGCATGCTTCATTCCATTCAAATTTTGCTCCCTTCTTTGTAAGTTTTGTTATGGGTGCCAAGATGCACGAGAAATTCTCAATAAACCATCGGTAATACCCAGCCAAACCTAAGAAACTTCAAATCTCAGTGGCACTCTTCGGAGTCTCCCACTCAAGAACCACTTTCACCTTTCCTGGATCCACTCTTCAAATCTCATTGTCCTCGGTGACAATGTGTCCAAGGAACCCAATCTGGTGTAGCCAAAATTCGTACTTACTGAACTTGGCGTAAAGTCGGTGTTCTCGCAACCGCTGCAACACAAAAGTAAGGTATCGGGCATGTTCTTCCTCATTCTTGGAGTACACCAGAATGTCGTCAATAAACACAATGATGAATTTATCCAATACATCATGGAATACTCTGTTCATCATGTCCATGAATGCTACTAGGGCATTGGTTAATCCGAACGACAAAACCAGGAATTCATAATGTCCGTATCGAGTTTGGAATGCCGTTTTGTGAATATCGCCGCTTTTGATCTTCAATTGATGGTATCCCGACCTAAGATCGATTTTGGAGAAAACTCTCACTCCTTGTAACTAATCAACTAGGTCATCGATGCGCGACAACGGATATCGATTCTTGATAGTCAGCTTATTCAGCTCGTGGTAGTCAATACACAGCTGCATACTACCATCCTTCTTCTTAACAAACAGCACAGGTGCTCCCCAGGGTCATACGCTGGGCTGTATAAATCCCTTCTTCAGCAGGTCTTGAAGTTGAACCTGCAACTCCTTCAGTTCGATTGGCGCCATCCGATATGGTGCCTTGGATACTGGTGCTACACCAGGAATTAGATCAATCGCGAACTCTATATTGTGGTCAGGCGGTAGCTGCGTCAGATCTTCTGGAAAAACATCAGGAAATTCTCTGACGACCTCAAGTTCCTCCAAGGGTTTTATCTTTGCCTCCATGTCTATCACAATGGCTAAAAAGCCTTGGCATCCATCATCTAGCAACTTTTGCGCCTGGAGGGTAGATAAGGTTATCCTTCTAGGTTTCCTTCTTGGTTCACTTTGATAGGTAAAAATTGACCCTTCTTCCATCTTAAACACTATCTTCTTCTCTGCACATAAGTCATTTGCACCATAGGCGGACAACCAATCCATGCCTAATATTACGTCAAAATCCTTCATATCAAACTTTATCAACCGTGCGGTTAGATTCTTCCCACAAATCTCAATCTGGCAAGGGTAGTATACCTCTTTTAAACTCACGACACTACCCATCGGGGTGCTAACTACTAGTTCGTGCCCGATGTCTCTCGGTTGATCTTTTATCCTACTTGCAAAAGTGGTAGAAATGAAAGAGTGGGTTGCACCCGAGTTGAATAATACTCGTGCAGGTATGGTCGAGACAGTCAGGGTACCTAGGGTTCGTACATAATTTAGGTTACATAAAGTAAGCTAGTTATTCCCTATAATTTAGTAGTGTTCAGCAGACTTACCTGTCAATACATCGGGGTTCGCCTCAACTTCTTCATTCATCATCGCAAACACCTTTCCTCTAGTCTGATTGTCCTGTGGCTAAAAAGGTCTTGCGTAGGGCTGATTTGGCGAGTTGTTGCCATACCCACGTGATCTGCAATCTCTAGCCATGTGTCCTTCCTTATTGCACACATAGCACTTATAAGGTGGAACAACAGGTGTTGAGGCTTGGCTCACTTGACAGGTAGTTGGTCGGGCTGGCGAAGCTGCTGTGGTCACTTGACTCGTAGTCGGTTGAGCAGGTCGATTGAAAGTGGGGTGGAAAGGGTTCTGACCCACGTTCGGCCTATGATACGGAGTCGGATTAGGGCTTGAACTTGTTCCTCGATAAACTTTATTTGGCCACCCAAAAGTTTGAAAATTATTTGGCCTTTTGTTCAACCCGGGCAACGTCGTAGCCTTCTCTTTCTCTTTTTCTTTAAATCTATCTTCCATCATCTTCTCCTTGTTGACCATCTGAGCATAATCCAGGATGTCCATGATTGACAATACTGATCTGATCTCAGTCTTGAGTCCTTTCTCGAATTTCTTTGCCTTACTAACTTCCCCTTTCAGGTGCTCTGGAGCAAAATGAAACAGGTCTTCAAACCGTCAACACTAACTTGGTCCCTTGCACCAGTGCGATGAACTCAGCTCCCTTCCTATCCCTGAAACTCTCTGGGAAGTAGTTCTTGAAGAAAACTTCTTTAAATTGCTCCCACGTGGGATTCGGGTGAGTAGCTTCCAAGTTAGGCTTAGTAGCTTTCCACCAAGCTTCGGCTTCATTCTGCAACTGATAACCCGCACATATTAGCTTCTCTGCGTCCGTGCACTCAAGTACTTCAAATGCCTTCTCTAGGGCACTAATCCACCATTTCGGTTGCATTGCCTTGGAAGTTATTTTGGAAAACGCAGGCGGTTGGAGTTTCTTGAATCTCTTTATAACTTTGGCGGTAGAGTTCTCCGCTAAGTGTTGAGGCACAGGTGGTGGAAATAGTACGGGCCGGTTGGGTGGTGGTGGTGGTGCCGCACGCACATGCATCATGGTTGCAAACTATGTGGACATTTGACCAAACAATTCTTGTTGTTGTTGTATGGTCCGCATCATAGTGGTCATGAATGCAGTTACATCGTCGGCTGCCACGTTCGGCTGTGGTGCTATAGCAGTGGCTTGTGCAGCCGCTGGTGCCTCTGACGAAGCAACCGATGCTTTAGAATTTTGAGCCTCAGTCCCATTAGGCAGTTCAACCTCCGTTACAACACGAGGTTGTTCTCCTTTGCAACCACCACGTGAACTTCTTCTTGTGTTGACCATCGTTGCTTCTCTGAAAAGAGAAGCATGTTCAATATTCCAATATTGCTCATCGGGGTCAACAATTATTTCCTAGTTAGTGCACGTACAAACCTAGTGCATAGTTCCAGCGAACTTCGTGAGTCGCACCAGTAAGGTGGATTGTTAGATATGTCATCTTTGTTTATTGTGAGGTGTTTCTTTCACTTTGTGTTTTGTTTCTCTTTCTTAAACATTTTATGTAATGATGTGCTATGCATGACACTATATGAGAGACTTCAAATTTTTAAATAGAAGACTTTTAATTATTTACCTGGTCTAACAGGCAAGCAATTCCAGCTTCCTTCCAGTCACAAACTCCATCACAAGTACTCTATGTCAGCTCTTACTTCTTCAGCTAAGGACATATAAAAGTCTCGCTCCCTGGTCCACTAATGGCAGCAAGGGCTAGATAAAAGTCCAACCGATTCTCTGCTCGGGGTAGTACTAGCCGTATTCATCTCAGTCTCTCTCGTAGTTGTCTAATATAGATCATGATGCTAGGGTCTCCAGCCTTGGCTGAGGTAATGGGCCCTGTCATAGAAAATGGTTCTAAGCATCAAGTTATACTTAATTAAAAGAATTAAGTACATGTCAACTAAAATTCAGATGACTATAATAGTGAGAATATAATTGGGTTGGCTCGAGGTACCTTGGCGTCTAGAGAGTTCAGTTAACTAGACAACCTATTAGATCCTAGTCTTGGCTGTCCTAGAATATGGATATGGTAAGATCTGCGCTCCCTACACGTCGTAGATACATATTACAACATACCTACATATCTATGTTTGGTTTTGCATAGCATCACACCATTCGGTTCTTACACAGACAGTATTAGGCACATAGTAATTTAAATATTTTACACACACACTATTTCTTATAGATGTATAAACATAGGTACTTTAAACTAACACAAAAGTAAGGAATTCCAATTTCCCATGTGCTTTACTCTAAACCCCTAAGTAGCAATTTTATTTCCTTATTAGATTATTTGGTACATTTGTGTTCTTGTTATTAATTAATTAATTTAATTATTATTATTTTTTTTATACCTATATGGTTGGTTTGTAAAAATTCATATTTCCATGTTTATTAAGGTTATTTTAGGTAATATTCAAGTTCCTATGTGTTAACACAAAAATCAGCAAAAATATAATCACTGGGCGATGTCTTTGGGCGTTGGATGCATCGCCCAGTGCCATCGCCCAGAGAATCGGGCTCAGTTATATGAGTCCGAGAGGGGCCCATTTCTTTAGCAATACTTCAAGGACCTTTGACAGAATTTTCCAAGATATAAAGTTCGATGTTGTCACTAAAGGTTCTAACCCCCCTGTTGTGGCTACCAGTATAACTCAAGGAATCAGTTCTTGGTTGAGAAGTGGGGGATTCAAGTTAATTGGATTGTTTCGGTTCCTAAAGATTGTTCTTGGTTTACTCCTTCAGCCCATATGGTAGCACTCCATTGTGATGGGTCTTTGAACGCGGACAGAGCTGCATATGGAGGAATTATTTGTGATGCCACTAGAGATCCTATTGTAGCCTATGTGGGTAAAGGGGTGGAGACTTCAGTGCTTAGCATGGAGTTATTAGCTATTCACAGAGGGGTGGCCTTGTGCTTGGAGAGGGATCTTCAAAGTGTATCGATTAGATCTGATTCGAAGTTGGCAGTGGATATCATTACTGGTGCGGTCAGCTGCCCTTGGAGCGTGTATGTTTTGAAGTGCCAGATTAGCTCTCTCCTGACCAAGTTGACTCACCTTGAAGTGAGACATGTTTGGAGGTAACTGAGCCAGCCGGCAGATTTTGTTGCCTCCATCGACAATGGGGATGGAGAAACTATTATTTATCCCCTGGACTTTTCTGAAGACCTGATGAGGTTGATTCATGATGATACTGATAGGAAGACCTACTTTAGGATTCCGTGATTGGGGTGGGTCTTGCCTTTTCTTTGTATTTTCGAGGGGTCTGTCCTCGGTGGGTGTGGGGCCTCTTCCTCTCCCTTAGGTCTATCTAAGGGGTGGTAATTGGCTGCCTTCTTCTGTATCTTCTTTTTTCATTCTATACACTCACTTATTACCTATCAAAAAAAAGGTATCGATAAGGACACTTTTTAGAAAATCCCAAGCCCAAAAAAGTACAAAAATGCCCCCAAATAACCCCAAACGACCCACCCGGTCTGGTTTAAACCAAAAATGAACATATGTCGAAATAGGTATCGATTCCAAGGTCACGACCCTCAACATCACATCCACATGTCTAATTAGAGATAAGGGCATTTTTTTGAGAATCCCAAACCAAAAAAAGTACAGAAATGCCCCCAAATAACTCCAAACGACCCACCCGGTCTGGTTCGGACCGAAAATGAACATATGTCGAAATACGTATCGATTTGAAGGTCACGACCCTCAACTTTTCATCCACACATCTAATAAGAGATAAGGACACCTTTTAGAGAATCCGAAACCCAAAAAAGTACAGAAATGCCCTTAAATAACCCCAAACGATCCACCCAGTCTATTTTAAACCGAAAATGAACATATGCCAAAATAGGTATCGATTCGAAGGTCACGACCCTCAACATCGCATCCACACGTCTAACAAGAGATAAGGACACTTTTTAGAAAATACCAAACCCAAAAAAGTACAGAAATGCCCACAAATATCCCCAAACGACCCACCCAGTCTAGTTCAAATCGAAAATGAACATATGCCGAAATAGGTATCAATTCGAAGGTCATGACCCTCAACATCGCAACCACACATCTAATAAGAGTTAAGGACACTTTTAGAAAATCCCAAACCCAAAAAAGTAAAGAAATGCCCTCAAATATCCCCCAACGACCCACCTAGTATGGTTTAAACCAAAAATGAACATATGCTGAAATAGGTATCGCTTCGAAGGTCACGACCCTCAACATCGCATCCACACGTCTAATAAGAGATATGGACACTTTTTAGAAAATACCAAACCCAAAAAACTACTGAAATGCCCCCAAATAACCCCAAACGACCCACCCGGTCCAGTTTAAACTGAAAAAGAACATATGTCAAAATAGGTATCTATTCGAAGGTCACGACCCTCAACATCGCATCCACACGTCTAATAAGAGTTAAGGACACTTTTTAGAAAATACCGAACCCAAAAAAGTACAGAAATGCCCCCAAATAACCCCAAACGACCCACCCGATTTGGTTTTAACCGAGAATGAACATATACCGAAATAGGTATCGATTCGAAGGTCACGACCCTTAACATCGTATCCACACGTATAATAAGAGATAAGGACACTTTTTAGATAATACCAAACCCCAAAAAGTTCAGAAATGCCCCCAAATCACCCTAAACGACCCACCCGGTCTGGTATAATCCGAAAATGAACAAATGTAGAAATAGGTATCAATTCCAAGGTCACGACCCTCAACATCATATCCACACGTCTAATTAGAGATAAGGAAACTGTTTTGAGAATCCCACACCAAAAAAAGTATAGAAATGCCCCCAAATAACTCCAAACGACCCACCCGGTCTGGTTCGGACTGGAAATGAACATATGTCAAAATACGTATCGATTCGAAGGCCCCAACCCTGAACTTCGCATCCACACGTCTAACAAGAGATAAGGACACTTTTTAGAAAATACGAAACCCAAAAAAGTACAAAAATGCCCCAAAATAACACCAAACGACCCACCCAGTCTAGTTTAAACAAAAAATGAACATATGCAAAAATAGGTATCGATTCGAAGGTCATGACCCTCAACATCGCATCCACACGTCTAATAAGAGTTAAGGACACTTTTTAAAAAATCCCAAACCCAAAAAAGTAAAGAAATGCCCCCAAATAACCCCGAACGACCCACCTGGTTTGGTTTAAACCAAAAATGAACATATGCTGAAATAGGTATCGCTTCGAAGTTCACGACCGTGAACATCGCATCCACACGTCTAATAAGAGATATGGACACTTTTGAGAAAATACCAAACCCAAAAAACTACAAAAAAAGCCCCCAAATAACCCCAAATGACCCACCCGGTCTAGTTTAAACCAAAAATGAACATGTGTCAAAATAGGTATCTATTCGAAAGTCACGACCCTCAACATCGCATCCACACGTCTAATAAAAGTTAACAACACTTTTTAGAAAATACCAAACCCAAAAAAGTTTAGAAATGCCCCCAAATAACCCCAAATGACCCTCCCGGTTTGGTTTTAACCGAGAATGAACATATGCCGAAATGGGTATCGATTCGAAGGTCACGACCTGTAACATCACATCCACACGTCTAATAAGGGATAAGGACACTTTTTAGATAATACCAAACCCCAAAAAGTTAAAAAATGCCCCCAAATAACCCTAAACGACCCACCCGGTCTGGTATAAACCGAAAATGAACATATGTAGAAATAGGTATCAATTCCAAGGTCATGACCCTCAACATCTCATCCACACGTCTAATTAGAGATAAGGGCACCTTTTTGAGAATCCCAGACCAAGAAAAGTATAAAATGCCCCCAAATAACTCCAAACGACCCACCCGGTCTGGTTCGGACCGAAAATGAACATATGTCAAAATACGTATCGATTCGAAGGTCCCGACCCTCAACTTCTCATCCACACGTCTAATAAGAGATAAGGCCACCTTTTAGAGAATCCGAAACCCAAAAAAGTACAGAAATGCCCTTAAATAACCCCAAACGACCCACCCCACCTGGTTTAAACCGAAAATGAACATATGCCGAAATAAGTATCGATTCGTAGGTCACGAACCTCAACATTGCATCCACACGTCTAACAAGTGATAAGGAAATTTTTTAGAAAATACCAAACCCAAAAACTGCAGAAATGCCCCAAAATAACCCCAAACGACCCACCCAGTCTAGTTTCAACCAAAAATGAACATATGCCAAAATAGGTATCGATTCGAAGGTAATGACCCTCAACATCGTATCCACACGTCTAATAAAAGTTAAGGACACTGTTTAGAATATCCCAAACCCAAAAAAGTACAAAAATGCCCCCAAATAACCCCGTACGACCCACCTGGTCTGGTTTAAATCGAAAATGAACATATGCTGAAATAGGTATCGCTTCAAAGGTCACAACCCTCAACATCATATCCACACATCTAATAAGACATATGGACACTTTATGGAAAAAACCAAACCCAAAAAACTACAGAAATGCCCCCAAATAACACCAAACGGCCCACCCGGTCTGGTTTAAACCGAGAATGAACATTTGTTGAAATAGGTATCGATTCGAAGGTCACGACCCTCAACATCACATGCACACATCTAATAAGAGACAAGGACACTATTCAGATAATACCAAACCCCAAAAAGTGCAGAAATTCCCCCAAATAACCCCAAACGACCCACCCGGTCTGGTTTAAATCGAAAATGAACACATGTCGAAATAAGTATCGATTCAAAGGTCACGACCCTCAATATTGCATAAACACATCTAATTAGATATAAGGCCACTTTTTTCAGAATTCCAAACCAAAAAAAGTACAGAAATGCCCCCAAATAACTCCAAATGACTCACCCGATCTAGTACGGACCGGAAATGAACAAATGTCGAAATATGTATCAATTCGAAGGTCACGACCCTCAACTTTGCATCCACACGTCCAATAAGAGATAAGGACACCTTTTAGAGAATCCGAAACCCAAAAAAGTACAAAAATGCCCTTAAATAACCCCAAACAACCCACCCGGTCTGTTTTAAACCGAAAATGAACATATGCCGAAATAGGTATCGATTCGTAGGTGACGAACCTCAACATCGCATCCACACGTCTAACAAGAGATAAGGACACTTTTTAAAAAATACCAAACCCAAAAAAGGACAGGAATGCCTCCAAATAACCCCAAACAACCCACCTGGTCTAGTTTAAACCGAAAATGAAAATATGCCTAAATAGGTATCGATTCGAAGGTCACAACATATCCACACGTCTATTAAGAGTTAAGGATACTGTTCAGAAAATCCCAAACCCAAAAAAGTACAGAAATGCCCTTAAATAACCCCAAAGCACCCACCCGGTCTGTTTTAAACCGAAAATGAACATATGCTGAAATAGATATCGATTCGAAGGTCCAGGCCCTCAACATCGCATCCACACGTCTAACAAGAGATAAGGACACTTTTAGAAAACACCAAACCCAAAAAAAAATGGAAATGCCCCCAAATACCCCAAACGACCCACCTGGCTGGTTTAGACCGAAAATGAACTTATGCTAAAATAGGTATCGCTTCGAAGGTCACGACCCTCAACATCGCATCCACACATCTATTAAGAGATATGGAAACTTTTTAGAAAATACCAAACCCAAAAAACTACAGAAATGCCCCCAAATAACCCCAAACGACCCACCCGGTCTAGTTTAAACCGAAAATGAACATATGTCAAAATAGGTATCGATTCGAAGGTCACGACCCTCAACATCGCATCCACTCGTCTAATAAGAGATAAGGACACTTTTTAGAAAATACCAAACCCAAAAAAGTATAGAAATGCCCCCAAATAACCCCAAATGACCCACCCGGTCTGGTATAAATCGAAAATGAACATATGTAGAAATAGGTGTCGATTCCAAGGTCACGACCCTCAACATCGCATCCACACGTCAAATTAGAGATATGGGCACTTTTTTGAGAATCCCAAACCAAAAAAAGTACAGAAATGCCCCCAAATAACTCCAAACGACCCACCCGGTCTGGTTAGGACAAAAAATGAACATATGTCAAAATACGTATCGATTCGAAGGTCACGGCCTTCAAGTTCGCATCCACATGCCTAATAAGAGATAAGGACACCTTTTAGAGAATTCAAAACCCAAAAAAGTATAGAAATGCCCTTAAATAACCCCGAACGACCCACCCGACCTGTTTTAAACCGAAAATGAACATATGCCAAAATAGGTATCGATTTGAAGGTCACGACCCTCAACATCGTATCCACATGTCTAACTAGAGATAAAGACACTTTTTAGAAAATACCAAACCCAAAAAAGTATAGAAATGCCCCCAAATAACCCCAAACGACCCACCCGGTCTAGTTTAAACCGAAAATGAACATATGCCGATAGAGGTGTATCGATTCGAAGGTCATGACCCTCAACATCGCAACCACATGTTTAATAAGAGTTAAGGACACTTCTTAGAAAATCCCAAACCCAAAAAAGTACAGAAATGCCCCCAAATAACCCTGAACGACCCACCTGGTCTGCTTTAAACTAAAAATGAACATATGCTGAAATAGGTATCTCTTCGAAGGTCACGACCCTCAACATCGCATCCACGCGTTTATTAAGAGATATGGACACTTTTTAGAAAATACCAAACCCAAAAAACTACAGAAATACCCCAGATAACCCCAAACGACCCACCCGGTCTAGTTTAAACCGAAAATGAACATATGTCAAAATAGGTATCGATTCGAAGGTCACGACCCTCAACAACGCATCCACATGTCTAATTAGAGATAAGGACACTTTTTAGAAAATACCAAACCCAAAAAAGTACAGAAACGCCCCCAAATAACCCCAAACGACCTACTCGGTCTGGTTTAAATCGAGAATGAACATATGTCGAAATAGGTATCAATTCGAACGTCACGATCCTCAACATCGCAACCACACGTCTAATAAGAGATAAGGACACTTTTTAACCAAACCCCATAAAGTACAGAAATGCCCCCAAATAACCTGAAATGACCCACCCGGTCTAGTTTAAACCAAAACTGAACATATGCCAAAATAGGTATCGATTCGAAGGTCATTACCCCCAACATCACATCCACACGTCTAATAAGAGTTAAGGACACTTTTTAGAAAATCCCAAGCCCAAAAAAGTATAGAAATGCCCCCAAATAACCCCAAACGACCTACCCGGTCTGGTTTAAACCAAAAACAAACATATGTCGAAATAGGTATCGATTCAACGGTCATGACCCTCAACATCGCATCCACACATCTAATAAGAGAAAATGACACTGTTTAGAAAATCCTAAGCCCAAAAAAGTATAGAAATGCCACCAAATAACCCCAAACGACCCACGCGGTCTGGTTTAAATCGAAAATGAACATATGTCGAAATAGGTATCGATTCAAAGGTCACGACCCTCGACATCGCATCCACATGTCCAATTAGAGATAAGGGCACTATTTTGAGAATCGCAAACCAAAAAAAATATAGAAATGCCCCCAAATAACTCCAAATGACCCACCCGGTCTGGTTCGGACCGAAAATGAACATATATCAAAATACATATCGATATGAAGGTCACAACCCTCAACTTCGCATCCACAAGTCTAATAAGAGATAAGGACACCTTTTAGAGAATCTGAAACCCAAAAAAGTACAGAAATGCCCTTAAATAACCCCAAATGACCCACTCGGTCTGTTTTAAACCGAAAATGAACATATGCCGAAATAGACATCGATTCGAAGGTCACGACCCTCAACATCGCATCCACACATCTAACAAGCGATAAGGACACTTTTTAGAAAAATCACACCCAAAAAAGTACAGAAAAGCCCCCAAATAACCCCAAACGACTCACCTGTTCTAGTTTAAACCAAAAACATCGCAACCCAATGTTGAATAAGTGTTAAGGACACTTTTTAGAAAATCCCAAACTCAAAAAAGTACACAAATGCCCCCAAATAACCCCGAACGACCCACCTGGTGTGGTTGAAATAAAAAATGAACATATGCTGAAATAGGTATCGCTTCGAAGGTCATGACCCTCAACATCGTATCCACACGTCTAATTAGAGATAAGGTCACTTTTTAGAAAATACCAAACCCAAAAATGTATAGAAATGCCCCCAAATAACCCAAACGACCCACCCGATCTGGTTTAAACCGAGAATGAACGTATGCTGAAATCGGTATCGATTCGAAGGTCACGACCCTCAACATCGCATCCACCCGTCTAATAACAGATAAGGACACTTTTTAGATAATACAAAACCCCAAAAAGTACCAAACTGCCCCCAAATAACCCCAAACAACACCCGGTCTGGTTTATACCGAAAATGAGCATATGTGGAAATAGGTAGCGATTCCAAGGTCACTAAACTCAACATCGCATCCACACGTCTAATTAGAGATAAGGGCACTTTTTTGAGAATCCCAAACCAAAAAAAGTACATAATTGCCCCCAAATAACTCCAAACGACCCACCTAGTCTGGTTCGGACCGCAAATGAACATATGTCGAAATACGTATCGATTCAAAAGTCACGACCCTAAACTTCGCATACACATGTCTAATAAGAGATTAGGACACCTTGTAGAGAATCCAAAACCCAAAAAAATACAGAAATGCCCATAAATAACTCCAAACGACCCACCTGGTCTGTTTTAAACCAAAAATGAACATATGTCAAAATAGGTATCGATTCGAAGGTCACGAACCTCAACATCGCATCCACACGTCTAACAAGAGATAAGGACACTATTTAGAAAATACCAAACCCAAAAAAATATAGAAATACCCTCAAATAACGCCAAACGACCCACCCAATCTAGTTTAAACCGAAAATAAACACATGCAAAAATAAGTATCGATTCGAAGGTCAAGACCCACAACATCGCATCGACACGTCTAACAAGAGTTAAGTGCACTTTTTAGAAAATCCCAAGCCAAAAAAAGTACAGAAATGCCCCCAAATAACCCCAAACGACCCCCCAGGTCTGGTTTAAACCAAAAAATAAACATATATCAAAATAGGTATTGATTCGAAGGTCACGACCCTCAACATCGCATCCACACATCTAATAAGAGATAAGGACACTTTTTAGAAAATCCCAAGCCCAAAAAAGTATAGAAATGCCTCCAAATAACCCCAAACGACCCACCCGGTCTGGTTTAAACAAAAAATGAACATTTGTCGAAATAGGTATCAATTCAAAGGTCACGGCCTTCAGCATCGCATCCACATGCCTAATTAGAGATAAGGGCACTCTTTTGAGAATCCCAAAGAAAAAAAAGTACACAAATGCCCCCAAATAACTCCAAACGACCCACCTGGTCTGGTTCGGACAAAAAACGAATATATGTCGAAATACGTATCGATTCAAAGGTCACGAACCTCAACTTCGCATCCACACGTCAAATAAGAGATAAGGACACCTTTAAGAGAATTCGAAACCGAAAAAAGTACAAAAATGCCCTTAAATAACCCCAAATGACCCACCCGGTCTATTTTAAATCGAAAAATGAACATATGCCAAAATAGGTATCGATTCGAAGGTCACGACCCTCAACATCGCATCCACACGTCTAATAAGAGATAATGACACTTTTTAGATAATACCAAACCCCAAAAAGTACAGAAATGTCCCCAAATAACCCCAAACGACCCACCTGGTCTGGAGTACACCGAAAATGAACATATGTTGAAATAGGTATCGATTCCATGGTCACGACCCTCAACATCGCATCCACACGTCCAAGTAGAGATAATAGGCACTTTTTTGAGAATCCCAAACCAAAAAAAGTACAAAAATACCCCCAAATAACTCCAAAAGACCTACCCGGTCTGGTTCAGACCGCATATGAACATATGTCAAAATACGTATCGATTCGAAGGTCACGACCCTCAACTTCGCATCCACACATCTAATAAGAGATAAAGACACCTTTTAGAGAATCCAAAACTCAAAAAAGTATAGAAATGCCCTTAAATAACTCCAAACGACCCACCTGGTCTGTTTTAAACCGAAAATAAACATATGCCGAAATAGGTATTGATACGAAGGTCACGAACCACAACATCGCATCCACACATCTAACAAGTGATAAGGACACTTTTTAGAAAATACCAAACCCAAAAATATAGAAATGCCCCCAAATAACCCCAAACGACCCACCCGGTCTAGTTTAAATCGAAAATGAACATATGCCAAAGTAGGTATCGATTTGAAGGTCATGACCCTCAACATCGCATCCACACGTCTAATGAGAGTTAAGGACACTTTTTAGAAAATCCCAAGCCTAAAAAAGTACAGAAATGCCCCCAAATAACCCTAAACGACCCACCTGGTCTGGTTCAAACCGAAAATGAACATATGCTGAAATAGGTATCTCTTCGAAGGTCACGATCCTCAACAACGGATCCACACGTCCAATAAGAGATATGGACATTTTTAGAAAATACCAAACCCAAAAAACTACAAAAATGTCCCCAAATAACCCCAAATGACCCACTGGCTCTAGTTTAAACAAAAAATGAACATATGTCAAAATTGGTATCGATTCGAAGGTCACGACCCTCAACATCATCCACAATTCTAATAAGAGATAAGGACACTTTTTAGAAAATAACAAACCCAAAAAAGTACAGAAATGCCCCCAAATAACCCCAAACAACCAACCCAATCTGGTTTAAACCGAGAATGAACATGTGCTGAAATAGGTATCGATTCGAAGGTCACGACCCTCAACATCGCATCCACACGTCTAACAAAAGATAATCACACTTTTTAGATAATACCAAACCCCAAAAAGTATTGAAATGCCCCCAAATAACCCCAAACGACCCACCCGATCGGGTTTAAACCGAGAATGAACATATGCTGAAATAGGTATCGATTCGAAGGTCACGACCCTCAACATTGCATCCACACGTCTAATAAGAGATAAGGACACTTTTTACATAATACCAAACCCCAAAGAGCATAGAAATGCCCCAAATAACCCAAAAAGGTCGAGCCAGTCAGGTTTAAACCGAAAAAGAACACATGTCGAAATAGGTATCGACTCCAAGGTCACGACCCTCAGCATCGCTTCCACACGTCTAATTATAGATAAGGGCACTTTTTTGAGAATCCCAAACCAAAAAAGTACAGAAATGCCCCCAAATAACTCCAAACGACCCTCAACTTCGCTTTAAACTAGAGCATATGTTGAAATACATATCGATTCGAAGGTCACGACCCTCAACTTCGCTTCCACACGTGTAATAAGAGCTAAGGATACCTTTTAGAGAATCTGAAACCCAAAAAGGTATAGAAATGCCCTTAAATAACCCCAAACGACCCACCCGATCTGTTTTAAATAAAAAATGAACATATGCCAAAATAGGTATCGATTCGAAGGTCACGACCCTCAACATCGTATCCACACGTCTAATAAGACATAATGACACTTTTTATATAATACCAAACCCCAAAAAGTACAGAAATGTCCCCAAATAACCCCAAACGACCCACCCGATCTGGAGTAAATCGAAAATAAACATATGTCGAAATAGGTATCGATTCCATTGTCACAACCCTCAACATCGCATCCACACGTCCAACTAGAGATAACAGGCACTTTTTTGAGAATCCCAAACCAAAAAAAGTACATAAATGCCCCCAAATAACTCTAAATGACCTACTCGGTCTGGTTCGGACCGCAAATAAACTTATATCGAAATACGTATCGATTCGAAGGTCACGACCCTCAACTTCGCATCCACACATCTAATAAGAGATAAGGACACCTTTTAGAGAATCCAAAACTCAAAAAAGTACAGAAATGCCCTTAAATAACTCCAAACGACCTACCTGGTCTGTTTTAAACCAAAAATGAACATATGCCGAAATAGGTATCGATTCGAAGGTCACGAACCTCAAAATCGCATCCACACATCTAACAAGGGATAAGGACACTTTTTAGAAAATACCAAACCCAAAAATACAGAAATACCCCCAAATAACCCCAAAGACCCACCCGGTCTAGTTTAAACCGAAAATGAACATATGCCAAAGTAGGTATCGATTCGCAAGTCATGACCCTCAACATTGCATCCACACGTCTAATAAGAGTTAAGGACACTTTTTAGAAAATCCCAAGCCCAAAAAAGTATAGAAATGCCCCCAAATAACCCCAAACGATCCACCTGGTCTGGTTCAAACCGAAAATGAACATATGCTGAAATAGGTATCTCTTTGAAGGTCACGACCCTCAACAATGGATCCACACGTCCAATAAGAGATATGGACACTCTTTAGAAAACACCAAACCCAAAAAACTACAGAAATGTCCTCAAATAACACCAAACGACCCACCCGCTCTAGTTTAAACCGAAAATGAACATATGTCAAAATAGGTATCGATCCGAAGGTCACGACCCTCAACATCACATCCAAAATTCTAATAAGAGATAAGGACACTTTTTAGAAAATAACAAACCCAGAAAAGGACAGAAATGCCCCCCAATAACCCCAAATGACCCACCCAATCTGGTTTAAACCGAGAATGAACATATGCTGAAATAGGTATCGATTCGAAGGTCACCACCCTCAACACCGCATCCACACGTCCAATAAGAGATAATGACACTTTTTAGATAATACCAAACCCCAAAAAGTATTGCAATGCCCCCAAATAACCCCAAACGATCCACCCGGTCGGGTTTAAACCGAGAATGAACATATGCTAAAATAGGTATCGATTCGAAGATCACGACCCCCAACATTGCATCCACACATCTGATAAGAGATAAGGACACTTTTTACAGAATACCAAACCCCAAAAAGTATAGAAATGCCCCCAAATAACCCAAAACGACCCACCCGGTCTAGTTTAAAACCGAAAAAGAACATATGTCGAAATAGGTATCGATTCCAAGGTCACGACCCCCCGCATCGCTTACACACGTCTAATTAGAGATAAGGGCACTTTTTTGAGAATCCCAAACCAAAAAAAGTATAGAAATGCCCCCAAATAACTCCGAACGACCCACCCGGTCTAGTTCGGACTACAAATGAACATATGTCAAAATACATATAGATTCGAAGGTCACGACCCTCAAGTTCGCATCCACACATCTAATAAGAGCTAAGGACACCTTTTAGAGAATCCGAAACCCAAAAAAGAATAGAAATGCCCTTAAATAACCCCAAACGACCCACCTGGTTTGTTTTAACCCGAAAATGTACATATGCCGAAATAGGTATCGATTCGAACGTCACAAACCTCAACATCGCATCCACACGTCTAACAAGAGATATAGACACTTTTTAGAAAATTCCAAATCCAAAAAAGTACAGAAATGCCCCAAAATAACCCCAAATGACCCACCCGGTCTAGTTTAAACCAAAAATGAACATATGCCAAAATAGGTATCGATTCGAAGGTCATGACCCTCAACATTGCATCCACACGTCTAATAAGAGATATGGACACTTTTTAAAAAATACCAACCCCAAAAAACAACAAAAATGCCCCCAAATAACCCCAAACGACCCACCCGCTCTAGTTTAAACCGAAAATGAACATATGTCAAAATAGGTATCGATTCGGACGAAGGTCACGACCCTCAACATCACATCTGAAAGTCTAATTAAAGATAAGGACACTTTTAGAAAATACCAAACCCAAAAAATGTACAGAAATGCCCCCAAATATCCCCAAACGACCCACCCTGGCCTGGTTTAAACTAAGAAAGAACATAGGCCAAAAAATCCCCCCCCACTGTTTAACGAAATGAACATAGAATAGGTATCGTAAGGTCCGACCTCAACATGCATCCACATCTAATAAGAGATATGGACACTTTTAAAAATACCAACCCCAAAACAACAAAAATGCAAATAACCCCAACGACCCATAGTTTAAACCGAACATATGTCAAAATAGGTATCGATTCAAGGTCACGACTCAACATCACACGAAAGTCTAATTAAAGATAAGGACACTTTTAGAAAATACCAAACCCAAAAATGTCAATGCCCCAAATATCCCCAACGACCCACGTCGGTTTAAACTAAGAAGAACATAGGCCAAAATCGTATCGATTCAAGGTCACGACCAACATTGCATCCACACATCAAAAAAGAGATAAGGACACTTTTTAGATAATACCAAACCCCAAAAAGTATAGAAATGCCCGCAAATAACCCTCAACGACCCACCCGGTCTGGTTTCAACCGAAAATGAACATTTGTCAAAATCGGTATCGATTCCAAGGTCACGACCCTCCGCATCGCATCCACACGTCTAAGTAGAGATAAGGGTACTTTTTTGAGATTCCCAAACCAAAAAAAGTACAAAAATGTGCCCAAATAACTCCAAACGACCCACCTGGTCTGGTTCGGTCCGCAAATGAACATATGTCGAAATACGTATCGATTCGAAGGTCACGACCCTCAACTTTGCATCCACACGTCTAATAAGAGATAAGGACACCTTTTAGAGAATCCGAAACCCAAAAAAGTACAGAAATTCCCTTGAATAACTCCGGACGACCCACCTGGTCGGTTTTAAACAAAAAATGAACATATACCGAAATAGGTATCAATTCGAAGGTCACGAACCTCAACATCGCATCCACACGTCTAACAACAGTTAAGGACACTTTTTAGAAAATACCAAACCCAAAAATGTACAGAAATGCCCTCAAATAACCCCAAACGACCCATCCGGTCTAGTTTAAACTGAAAATAAACATATGCCAAAATAGGTATCGATTCGAAGGTCATGACCCACAACATCGCATCCACTCGTCTAATAAGAGTTAAGGACACTTTTTAGAAAATCCCATGCCAAAAAAAGTAGACAAAGGCCCCCAAATAACCCCAAACGACCCACTAGGTCTAGTTTAAACCAAAAATAAACATATGTCGAAATAGGTATCGATGCGAAGGTCACGACCCTCAACATCGCATCCGGAAATCTAATAAGTGATAAGGACACTTTTTAGAAAATCCCAAGCCCAAAAAAGTACAAAAATGCCCCCAAATAACCCCAAATGACCCTCCCGTCTAGTTTAAACAGAAAATGAACATATGTCAAAATACGTATCGATTCGAAGGTCACGACCCTCAACTTCGCATCCACACGTCTATTAAGAGATAAGGACACCTTTAAGAGAATCCAAAACCCAAAAAAATACAGAAATGCCCTTAAATAACCCCAAAGGACCCACCCGGTCTATTTTAAACCGAAAATAAACATATGCCGAAATAGGTATCGATTCGAAGGTCACGACCCTCAACATCGCATCCATACATCCAATAAGAGATAAGGACACTTTTTAGATAATACCAAACCCCCAAAAGTTCAGAAATGCCCCCAAATAACCCTAAACGACCCACCCGGTCTGATTTTAAACCGAAAATGAACATATGTCGAAATAGGTATCGATTCCAAGGTCACGACCCTCAACATCCCATCCACACGTCCAATTAGAGATAACAAGCACCTTTTTGGGAATCCCAAACCCAAAAAAATACACAAATGCCCCAAAATAACCCCGAACGACCCACCTAGTCTAGTTTAAATCGAAAATGAACATATGCTGAAATAGGTATCGCTTCGAATGTCATGACCCTCAACATCACATCCACACGTCTAATTAGAGATAAGGACACTTTTTAGAAAATACCAAACCCAAAAAGGTACAGAAATGCCCCCAAATAACACCAAACGACCCACCCGATCTGGTTTAAATCGAGAATGAACGTATGTTGAAATAGGTAATGATTCGAAGGTCATGACCCTCAACATCGTATCCACCCGTCTAATAAGAGATAAGGACACTTTTTAGATAATAGAAAACCCCAAAAAGTACCGAACCCCCAAATAACCCCAAATGACCCAACCAGTCTGGTTTAAATAAAAAATGAACATATGTGGAAATAGGTATCGATTCCAAGGTCACGAACTCAACGTCGCATCCACACGTCTAATTTGAGATAAAGGCACTTTTTTGAGAATCCCAAACCAAAAAAAGTACATAAATGCCCCCAAATAATTCCAAACGACCCACTTGGTCTGGTTCGGACCGCAAATGAACATATGTCGAAATATGTATCGATTCAAAGGTCCCGACCCTAAACTTCGCATACACACGTCTAATAAGAGATTAGGACACCTTCTAGAAAATACCAAACCCAAAAAAGTACAGAAATGCCCTCAAATAACCCTAAACGACCCACCCGGTGTAGTTTAAACGGAAAATAAACATATGCCAAAATAGGTATCGATTCAAAGGTCATGACCCATAACATCGCATCCACACGTCTAATAAGAGTTAAGGAGACTTTTTAGAAATTCCCAAGCCAAAAAAAGTATAGAAATGCCCCCAAATAACCCCAAACGACCCACCAGGTCTGGTTTAAATAAAAAATAAACATATGTCGAAATAGGTATCGATTCGAATGTCACGACCCTCAATATCGCATCCACACATCTAATAAGAGATAAGGACACTTTTTAGAAAATCCCAAGCCCAAAAAAGTACAGAAATGCCCCCAAAAAACCCCAAACGACCCACTCGGTCTGGTTAAAACCGAAAATGAACATTTGTCAAAATAGGTATCGATTCAAAGGTCACGACCCTCAACATCGCATCCACACGCCTAATTAGAGATAAGGGCAGTATTTTGAGAAACCCAAAGAAAAAAAAGTACACAAATGCCCCCAAATAACTCCAAACGACCCACCCGATCTAGTTCGGACCGGAAATGAACATATGTCAAAATACGTATCGATTCAAAGGTCACGACCCTCAACTTCGCATCCACACGTCTAATAATAGATAAGGACACCTTTAAGAGAATCCGAAACCCAAAAGAGTATAGAAATGCCCTTAAATATCCCCAAACGACCCACCCGGTCTATTTTAAATAGAAAATGAACATAAGCCAAAATAGATATCGATTCGAAGGTCACGACCCTCAACATCGCATCCACACATCTAATAAGAGATAATTACACTTTTTAGATAATACCAAACCCCAAAAAGTACAGAAATGCCCCAAAATAACCCCAAACGACCCACCCGATCGGGTTTAAACTGAGAATGAACATATGCCGAAATAGGTATTGATTCGAAGGTCACGACCCTCAACATTGCATCCACTCATCTAATAAGAGATAAGGACACTTTTTAGATAATACCAAACCCCAAAAAGTATAGAAATGCCTGCAAATAACCCCCAACGACCCACCCGGTCTAGTTTAAAACCGAAAAAGAACATATGTCGAAATAGGTATCTATTCCAAGGTCACGACCCTCCGCATCGCATCCACACGTCTAATTAGAGATAAGGGCTTTTTTGAGATTCCCAAACCAAAAAAAGTACAGAAATGCACCCAAATAACTCCTAACGATCCACCCGATTTGGTTCGGACCGCAAATGAACATATGTCAAAATACGTATCAATTCGAAATAAGGAATAAGGACACCTTCTAGAGAATCCGAAACCCAAAAAAGTATAGAAATGCCCTTAAATAACCCCAAACTACCCACCTGGTCTGTTTTAAACCGACAATGAACATATGCTAAAATGGGTATCGATCCGAAGGTCACAAACCTCAACATCGCATCCACACGTCTAATAAGAGATAAGGACACTTTTTAGAAAATACCGAACCCAAAAAATTATAGAAATGCCCCCAAATAACCACAAACGACCCACCCGGTCTGGTTCAAACCGAGAATGAACATCTGCCCAAATAGGTATCGATTCGAAGGTCACGACCCTCAACATCAGATCCACACGTCTAATAAGAGATAAGGACACTTTTTACATAATACCAAACCCTAAAAAGTATAGAAATGCCCCCAAATAACCCCAAACGACTCTCACCCGCTCTAGTTTAAATCGAAAATGAACATATGTCAGGATAGGTATCGATTCGAAGGTCACGACCTTCAACATCGCATCCACACATCTAATTAGAGATAAGGAGACTTTTTAGAAAATACCAAATCTAAAAATACTGAAATGCCCCCAAATAACCCCAAACAACCCACCCAGTCTAGTTTAAACCAAAAATGAACATATGCCAAAGTAGGTATCGATTCGAAGGTCATGACCCTCAACATCGCATCCACACATCTAATAAGAGTTAAGGACACTTTTCAGAAAATCCCAAGCCCAAAAAAGTACAGAAATGCCCCCAAATAACCCCAAACAACCCACCTGGTCTGGTTCAAACCGAAAATAAACATATGCTGAAATAGGTATCTCTTCGAAGGTCACGACCCACAACAACGGATCCACACATCCAATAAGAGATATCGACACTTTTTAGAAAATACCAAACCCAAAAAACTACAGAAATGTCCCCAAATAACCCCAAACGACCCACCTGCTCTAGTTTAAATCGAAAATGAACATATGTCAAAATAGGAATCAATTTGAAAGTCACGACCCTCAACATCGCATCCACAATTCTAATAAGAGATAAGGACACTTTATAGAAAATAACAAACCCAAAAAAGTACAGAAATGCCCCCAAATAACCGCAAATGACCCACCCGGTCTGTTTTAAACCAAGAATGAACATATGCTAAAATAGGTATCGATTCGAAGGTCACGACCCTCAACATTGCATCCACACGTCTAATAAAAGATAAGGACACTTTTTAGATAATACCAAACCCCAAAAAGTATTGAAATGCCCCCAAATAACCCCAAACGACCCACCCGATCGGGTTTAAACCGAGAATGAACATATGCCGAAATAGGTATCGATTCGAAGGTCACGCCCCTCAACATTGTATCCACTCATCTAATAAGAGATAAGGACACTTTTTACACAATACCAAACCCCAAAAAGTATAGAAATGCCCCCAAAAAACCCAAAACGACCCACCCGGTCTAGTTTAAAACCGAAAAAGAACATATGTCGAAATAGGTATCTATTCCAAGGTCAAGACCCTCCGCATCGCTTCCACACGTCTAATTAGAGATAAGGGCACTTTTTTGAGAATCCCAAACTAAGAAAAGTACAGAAATGCCCCCAAATAACTCCAGACGACCCACCTGGTCTAGTTCGGACCACAAATGAACATATGTCGAAATACAAATCGATTCGAAGGTCACGACCCTCAACTTTGCATCCACACGTCTAATAAGAGCTATGGACACCTTTTAGAGAATCCGAAACCCAAAAAGTACAGAAATGCCCTTAAATAACCCCAAACGACCCACCTGGTCTGTTTTAACCCGAAAATGAACATATGCCAAAATAGGTATCGATTCGAAGGTCACGAACCTCAACATCGCATCCACACGTCTAACAAGAGATAAGGACACTTTTTAGAAAATACCAAATCCAAAAAAGTATATAAATACCCCAAAATAACCCCAAAAGACCCACCCGGTCTAGTTTAAAACCGAAAAAGAACATATGTCGAAATAGGTATCTATTCCAAGGTCAAACCCTCCGCATCGCTTCCACACGTCTAATTAGAGATAAGGGCACTTTTTTGAGAATCCCAAACTAAGAAAAGTACAGAAATGCCCCCAAATAACTCCAGACGACCCACCTGGTCTAGTTCGGACCACAAATGAACATATGTCGAAATACAAATCGATTCGAAGGTCACGACCCTCAACTTTGCATCCACACGTCTAATAAGAGTTATGGACACCTTTTAGAGAATCCGAAACCCAAAAAGTACAGAAATGCCCTTAAATAACCCCAAACGACCCACCTGGTCTATTTTAACCCAAAAATGAACATATGCCGAAATAGGTATCGATTCGAAGGTCACGAACCTCAACATCGCATCCACACGTCTAACAAGAGATAAGGACACTTTTTAGAAAATACCAAATCCAAAAAAGTATATAAATACCCCAAAATAACCCCAAAAGACCCACCCGGTCTAGTTTAAACCGAAAATGAACATATGCCAAAATAGGTATCGATTCGAAGGTCATGACCCTCAACATTGCATCCACACGTCTAATAAGAGATAAGGACACTTTTTACACAATACCAAACCCCAAAAAGTATAGAAATGCCCCCAAATACCCCAAAATGACCAACCCGGTCTGGTTTAAACCGAAAAAGAACCTATGTCGAAATAGGTATCGATTCAAAGGTCATGACCCTCGACATCGCGTCCACACATCTAATTAGAGATAAGGGCACTTTTTGAGAATACCAAACCAAAAAAAGTATAGAAATGTCCCCAAATAACTCCAAACGACTCACCAGGTCTGGTTCGGAATGAAAATGAACATATGTCGAAATACTTATCGATTCAAAGGTCACGACCTTCAACTTCGCATCCACACGTCTAATAAGAGATAAAGACACTTTTTAGAGAATCCGAAACCCAAAAAAGTATAGGAATTCCCTTAAATAACCACAAACGACCCACCCGGTCTATTTTAAACCGAAAATGAACATATGCCGAAATAGGTATCGATTCGAAGGTCACGACCCTCAACATCGCATCCACACGTCTAACAAGTGATAAGGACACTAAAAATACCAAACCTAAAAAGTACAGAAATGCACCCAAATAACCCAAAACAAACCACCCGCTCTAGTTTTAACCGAAAATGAACATATGCCGAAATAGGTATCGATTCGAAGGTCATGACCCTCAACATCGTAACCACACAATTAATAAGAGTTAAGGACACTTTTTAGAAAATTCCAAATCCAAAAAAGTACAGAAATGCCCCCGAATAACCCCGAACGACCCACCCGATCTAGTTTAAACCGAAAATGAACATATGCCAAAATAGGTATCGATTTGAAGGTCATGACCCTCAACATTGCATCCACACGTCTAATAAGAGATAAGAATACTTTTTACATAATACCAAACCCCAAAAAGTATAGAAATGCCCCCAAATAACCCAAAACGACCCACCCGGTCTGGTTTAAATCGAAAAAGAACATATGTCGAAATAGGTATCGATTCAAAGGTCATGACCCTCGACATCGCATCCACACATCTAATTAGAGATAAGGGCACTTTTTTGAGAATCCCAAAACAAAAAAAGTATAGAAATGCCCCCAAATAACTCCAAACGACCCACCCGGTCTAGTTCGGACCGAAAATGAACATATGTTGAAATACGTATCGATTCGAAGGTCACGACCCTCAACTTTGCATCCACACATCTAATAAGAGATAATGAAACTTTTTAGAGAATCCAAAACCCAAAAAAGTATAGAAATGCCCTTAAATAACCCCAAACGATCCACCCGGTCTTTTTTAAACCGAAAATGAACATATGCCGAAATAGGTATCGATTCGAAGGTCACGACCCTCAACATCGCATCCACACGTCTAACAAGAGATAAGGACAGTTTTTAGAAAATTCAAAACCTAAAAAAGTATAGAAATGCCCCCAAATAATCCAAAATGAACCACCCGATCTAGTTTAAATCGAAAATGAACATATGCCGAAATAGGTATCGATTCGAAGGTCATGACCCTCAACATCGTAACCACACATTTAATAACAGATATGGACACTTTTTAGAAAATACCAAACCCAAAAAACTACAGAAATGCCCCCAAATAACCCCAAATGACCCACCCGCTCTAGTTTAAACCAAAAATGAACATATGTCAAAATAGGTATCGATTCGAAGGTCACGACCCTCAACATCGCATCCGAAAGTCTAATTAGAGATAAGGACACTTTTTAGAAAATACCAAACCCAAAAAAGTACAGAAATGCCACCAAATATCCCTAAACGACCCACCCGGTCTGGTTTAAACTGAGAATGAACATATGCTGAAATTGGTATCAATTCGAAGGTCACAACCAGCAACATCGCATCCACAATTCTGAAAAGTGATAAGGACACTTTTTAGATAATACCAAACCCCAAAAAGTATAGAAATGCCCCCAAAAAACCCAAAACGACCCACCCGGTCTAGTTTAAAACCGAAAAAGAACATATGTCAAAATAGGTATCTATTCCAAGGTCACGACCCTCCGCATCGCTTCCACACGTCTAATTAGAGATAAGGGCACTTTTTTGAGAATCCCAAGCAAAAAAAAGTATAGAAATGCCCCCAAATAACTCCAGACGACCCACCCGGTCTAGTTCGGACCACAAATGAACATATGTCGAAATACAAATCGATTCAAAGGTCACGACCCTCAACTTTGCATCCACACGTCTAATAAGAGCTAAGGACACCTTTTAGAGAATCCGAAACCCAAAAAAGTATAGAAATGCCCTTAAATAACCCCAAACGACCGACCTGGGTTGTTTTAACCCAAAAATGAACATATGCCGAAATAGGTATCGAATTGAAGGTCACGAACCTCAACATCGCATCCACACGTCTAACAAGAGATAAGGACACTTTTTAGAAAATACCAAATCCAAAAGAGTACAGAAATGCCCCAAAATAACCCCAAACGACCCACCCGATCTAGTTTAAATCGAAAATGAACATATGCCAAAATAGGTAACGATTCGAAGTGTTGACCCTCAACATTGCATCCACACGTCTAATAAGAGATAAGGACAGTTTTTACACAATACCAAACCCCAAAAAGTATAGAAATGCCCCCCAAATACCCCAAAATGACCCACCCGGTCTGGTTTAAACCGAAAAAGAACATATGTCAAAATAGGTATCGATTCAAAGGTCATGACCGTCGACATCGCGTCCACACATCTAATTAGAGATAAGGGCACTTTTTTGAGAATCCGAAACCAAAAAAAGTATAGAAATGCCCCCAAATAACTCCAAACGACCCACCAGGTCTGCTTCGGAACAAAAATGAACATATGTCGAAATACTTATCGATTCGAAGGTCACGACTTCAACTTCCCATCCACACGTCTAACAAGAGATAAGGACACTAAAAATACCAAACCTAAAAAAGTACGAAATGCCCCCAAATAGTCCAAAATAAACCACCCGATCTAGTTTAACCGAAATGAACATATGCCGAAATAGGTATCGATTCGAATGTCATGACCCTCAACATCGTAACCACACATTTAATAAGAGTTAAGGACACTTTTTAGAAAATTCCAAATCCAAAAAAGTAATACCAAACCCCAAAAAGTATTGAAATGCCCCAAAATAACCCCAAACGACCCACCCGGTCTTGTTTAAACCGGGAGTGAACATCTGCCAAAATAGGTATCGATTCGAAGGTTATGACCCTCAACATCGCATCCACACGTCTAATAAGAGATAAGGACACCTTTTACACAATACCAAACCCCAAAAAGTATAGAAATGCCCCCAAATACCCCAAAATGACCAACCCGGTATGGTTTAAACCGAAAAAGAACCAATGTTGAAATAGGTATCGATTCAAAGGTCATGACCCTCGACATCACGTCCATACATCTAATTAGAGATAAGGGCACTTTTTGAGAATACCAAACCAAAAAAAGTATAGAAATGCCCCCAAAAACTCCAACGACCCACCAGGTCTGGTTCGAACAAAAATGAACACATGTCGAAATACTTATCGATTCGAAGGTCACAACCTTCAACTTTGCATCCACACGTCTAATAAGAGATAAAGACACTTTTTAGAGAATCCAAAACCCAAAAAAGTATAGAAATGCCCTTAAATAACCACAAACGACCCACCCGGTCTATTTTAAACCGAAAACAAACATATACCGAAATAGGTATCAATTCGAAGGTCACGACCCTCAACATCGCATCCACACGTCTAACAAGAGATAAGGACACTAAAAATACCAAACCTAAAAAGTACGAAATGCTCCCAAATAACCCAAAACAAACCACACGGTCTAGTTTTAACCGAAAATGAACACATGCCGAAATAGGTATCGATTCGAAGGTCATGACCCTCAACATCGTAACCACACATTTAATAAGAGTTAAGGACACTTTTTAGAAAATTCCAAACCCAAAAAAGTACAGAAATGCCCCCGAATAACCCCGAACGACCCACCCGATCTAGTTTAAACCGAAAATGAACATATGCCAAAATAGGTATCGATTCGAAGGTCATGACCCTCAACATTTCATCCACACGTCTAATAAGAGATAAGGACAGTTTTTACACAATACTAAACCCCAAAAAGTATAGAAATGCCCCCCAAATACCCCAAAATGACCCACCCGGTCTGGTTTAAACCGAAAAAGAACATATGTCAAAATAGGTATCGATTCAAAGGTCATGACCGTCGACATCGCGTCCACACATCTAATTAGAGATAAGGGCACTTTTTTGAGAATCCGAAACCAAAAAAAGTATAGAAATGCCCCCAAATTACTCCAAACGACCCACCAGGTCTGCTTCGGAACAAAAATGAACATATGTCGAAATACTTATCGATTCGAAGGTCACGACTTCAACTTCCCATCCACACGTCTAACAAGAGATAAGGACACTAAAAATACCAAACCTAAAAAGTACAGAAATGCCCCCAAATAGTCCAAAATAAACCACCCGATCTAGTTTAACCGAAAATGAACATATGCCGAAATAGGTATCGATTCGAATGTCATGACCCTCAACATCGTAACCACACATTTAATAAGAGTTAAGGACACTTTTTAGAAAATTCCAAATCCAAAAAAGTAATACCAAACCCCAAAAAGTATTGAAATGCCCCAAAATAACCCCAAACGACCCACCCGGTCTTGTTTAAACCGGGAGTGAACATCTGCCAAAATAGGTATCGATTCGAAGGTTATGACCCTCAACATCGCATCCACACGTCTAATAAGAGATAAGGACACTTTTTACACAATACCAAACCCCAAAAAGTATAGAAATGCCCCCAAATACCCCAAAATGACCAACCCGGTATGGTTTAAACCGAAAAAGAACCAATGTTGAAATAGGTATCGATTCAAAGGTCATGACCCTCGACATCACGTCCACACATCTAATTAGAGATAAGGGCACTTTTTTGAGAATACCAAACCAAAAAAAGTATAGAAATGCCCCCAAAAAACTCCAAACGACCCACCAGGTCTGGTTCGGAACAAAAATGAACACATGTCGAAATACTTATCGATTCGAAGGTCACAACCTTCAACTTTGCATCCACACGTCTAATAAGAGATAAAGACACTTTTTAGAGAATCCAAAACCCAAAAAAGTATAGAAATGCCCTTAAATAACCACAAACGACCCACCCGGTCTATTTTAAATCGAAAACAAACATATACCGAAATAGGTATCAATTTGAAGGTCACGACCCTCAACATCGCATCCACACGTCTAACAAGAGATAAGGACACTAAAAATACCAAACCTAAAAAGTACAGAAATGCTCCCAAATAACCCAAAACAAACCACACGGTCTAGTTTTAACCGAAAATGAACACATGCCGAAATAGGTATCGATTCGAAGGTCATGACCCTCAACATCGTAACCACACATTTAATAAGAGTTAAGGACACTTTTTAGAAAATTCCAAACCCAAAAAAGTACAGAAATGCCCCCGAATAACCCCGAACGACCCACCCGATCTAGTTTAAACCGAAAATGAACATATGCCAAAATAGGTATCGATTCGAAGGTCATGACCCTCAACATTTCATCCACACGTCTAATAAGAGATAAGGACACTTTTTACATAATACCAAACCCCAAAAAGTATAGAAATGCCCCCAAATAACCCAAAACGACCCACCCGATCTGGTTTAAACCGAAAAAGAACATATGTCGAAATAGGTATCGATTCAAAGGCCATGACCCTCGACATCGCATCCACACATCTAATTAGAGTTACGGGCACTTTTTTGAGAATCCCAAACCAAAACAAGTATAGAAATGCCCCCAAATAACTCCAAATGACCCACCCCGTCTGGTTCGGATCGAAAATGAACATATGTCAAAATACGTATCGAATCGAAGGTCATGACCCTCAACTTCGCATCCACACGTCTAATAAGAGATAATGACACTTTTTAGAGAATCTGAAACCCAAAAAAGTATAGAAATGCCCTTAAATAACCCCAAACGACCCACCCGGTCTGTTTTAAACCGAAAATGAACATATGCCAAAATAGGTATCGATTCGAAGGTCACGACCCTGAACATCGTAACCACACATTCAATAACAGTTAAGGACACTTTTTAGAAAATCCCAAACCCAACAAAACACAGAAATGCCCCCCGAATAACCCCAAACAACCCACCTAGTCTGGTTTAAACTGAAAATGAACATATGCTGAAACAGGTATCGCTTCGAAGGTCACGACCCTCAACATAGCATCCACACATCTAATAAGAGATATGGACACTTTTTAGAAAATACCAAACCCAAAAAACTACAGAAATGCCCCCAAATAACCCCAAATGACCCACCCACTCTAGTTTTAACCAAAAATGAACATATGTCAAAATAAGTATCGATTTGAAGGTCACGACCCTCAACATCGCATCCGAAAGTCTAATTAGAGATAAGGACACTTTTTAAAAAATACCAAACCCAAAAAAGTACAGAAATGCCTCCAAATATCCCCAAACGACCCACCCGGTCTGGTTTAAACTGAGAATGAACATATACCAAAATTGGTATCGATTCGAAGGTCATGACAAGCAACATCGCATCCACACATCTGAAAAGAGATAAGGACACTTTTTAGATAATACCAACCCCAAAAAGTATAGAAATGCCTGCAAATAACCCCCAACGACCCACCCGGCCTGGTTTAAACCGAAAATGAACATTTGTAGAAATAGGTACCGATTTCAAGGTCACGACCCTCAGCATCGCATCCACACGTCTAATTAGAGATAAGGGCACTTTTTTGAGATTCCCAAACCAAAAAAAGTACAGAAATGCGCCCAAATAACTCCTAACGACCCACCCGGTTTGGCTCGGACCGCAAATGAACATATGTCAAAATACGTATCGATTCGAAGGTCACGACCCTCAACTTCTCGTCCACACGTCTAATAAGAAATAAGGACACCTTCTAGAGAATCCGAAACCCAAAAAAGTATAGAAATGCCCTTAAATAACCCCAAACTACCCACCTGGTCTGTTTTAAACCGAAAATGAACATATGCTGAAATAGGTATCGATCCGAAGGTCACGAACCTCAACATCGCATCCACACGTCTAACAAGAGATAAGGACACTTTTTAGAAAATACCAAACCCAAAAAATTATGGAAATGCCCCCAAATAATCACAAACGACCCACCCGGTTTGGTTTAAACCGAGAATGAACATCTGCCCAAATAGGTATCGATTCGAAGGTCATGACCCTCAACATCAAATCTACACGTCTAATAAGAGATAAGGACACTTTTTACATAATATCAAACCCTAAAAAGTATAGAAATGCCCCCAAATAACCCCAAACAACTCACCCGCTCTAGTTTAAATCGAAAATGAACATATGTCAGGATAGGTATCGATTCGAAGGTCATGACCTTCAACATCGCATCCACACGTCTAATTACAGATAAGCACACTTTTTAGAAAATACCAAATCCAAAAATACTGAAATGCCCCCAAATAACCCCAAACAACCCACCCAGTCTAGTTTAAACAAAAAATGAACATATGCCAAAGTAGGTATCGATTCGAAGGTCATGACCCTCAACATCGCATCCACACATCTAATAAGAGTTAAGGACACTTTTTAGAATATCCCAAGCCTAAAAAAGTACAGAAATGCCCCCAAATAACCCCAAACAACCCACCTGGTCTGGTTCAAACCGAAAATGAACATATGCTGAAATAGGTATCTCTTCGAAGGTCACGACCCACAACAACGGATCCACACATCCAATAAGAGATATCAACACTTTTTAGAAAATTCCAAACCCAAAAAACTATAGAAATGTCCCCAAATAACCCCAAACGATCCACCCGCTCTAGTTTAAATCGAAAATGAACATATGTCAAAATAGGAATCGATTTGAAGGTCACGACCCTCAACATCGCATCCACAATTCTAATAAGAGATAAGGACACTTTATAGAAAATAACAAACCCAAAAAAGTACAGAAATGCCCCCAAATAATCGCAAACGACCCACCCGGTCTGTTTTAAACCAAGAATGAACATATGCTGAAATAGGTATCGATTCAAAGGTCACGACCCTCAACATTGCATCCACACATCTAATAAGAGATAAGGACACTTTTTAGATAATACCAAACCCCAAAAAGTATTGAAATGCCCCAAAATAACCCCCAAACGACCCACCCGGTCTTGTTTAAACCGGGAGTGAACATCTGCCAAAATAGGTATCGATTCGAAGGTTATGACCCTCAACATCGCATCCACACGTCTAATAAGAGATAAGGACACTTTTTACACAATACCAAACCCCAAAAAGTATAGAAATGCCCCCAAATACCCCAAAATGACCAACCCGGTGTGGTTTAAACCGAAAAAGAACCAATGTTGAAATAGGTATCGATTCAAAGGTCATGACCCTCGACATCACGTCCACACATCTAATTAGAGATAAGGGCACTTTTTTGAGAATACCAAACCAAAAAAAAGTATAGAAATGCCCCCAAAAAACTCCAAACGACCCACCAGGTCTGGTTCGGAACAAAAATGAACACATGTCGAAATACTTATCGATTCGAAGGTCACAACCTTCAACTTTGCATCCACACGTCTAATAAGAGATAAAGACACTTTTTAGAGAATCCAAAACCCAAAAAAAGTATAGAAATGCCCTTAAATAACCACAAACGACCCACCCGGTCTATTTTAAACCGAAAACAAACATATACCGAAATAGGTATCAATTCGAAGGTCACGACCCTCAACATCGCATCCACACGTCTAACAAGAGATAAGGACACTAAAAATACCAAACCTAAAAAAGTACAGAAATGCTCCCAAATAACCCAAAACAAACCACACGGTCTAGTTTTAACCGAAAATGAACACATGCCGAAATAGGTATCGATTCGAAGGTCATGACCCTCAACATCGTAACCACACATTTAATAAGAGTTAAGGACACTTTTTAGAAAATTCCAAACCCAAAAAAGTACAGAAATGCCCCCGAATAACCCCGAACGACCCACCCGATCTAGTTTAAACCGAAAATGAACATATGCCAAAATAGGTATCGATTCGAAGGTCATGACCCTCAACATTTCATCCACACGTCTAATAAGAGATAAGGACACTTTTTACATAATACCAAACCCCAAAAAGTATAGAAATGCCCCCAAATAACCCAAAATGACCCACCCGATCTGGTTTAAACCGAAAAAGAACATATGTCAAAATAGGTATCGATTCAAAGGCCATGACCCTCGACATCGCATCCACACATCTAATTAGAGTTACGGGCACTTTTTTGAGAATCCCAAACCAAAAAAAGTATAGAAATGCCCCCAAATAACTCCAAATGACCCACCCCGTCTGGTTCGGATAAAAAATGAACATATGTCGAAATACGTATCGAATCGAAGGTCATGACCCTCAACTTCGCATCCACACGTCTAATAAGAGATAATGACACTTTTTAGAGAATCTGAAACCCAAAAAAGTATAGAAATGCCCTTAAATAACCCCAAACGACCCACCCGGTCTGTTTTAAACCGAAAATGAACATATGCCAAAATAGGTATCGATTCGAAGGTCACGACCCTGAACATCGTAACCACACATTCAATAACAGTTAAGGACACTTTTTAGAAAATCCCAAACCCAACAAAACACAGAAATGCCCCCCGAATAACCCCAAACAACCCACCTAGTCTGGTTTAAACTGAAAATGAACATATGCTGAAACAGGTATCGCTTTGAAGGTCACGACCCTCAACATAGCATCCACACATCTAATAAGAGATATGGACACTTTTTAGAAAATACCAAACCCAAAAAACTACAGAAATGCCCCCAAATAACCCCAAATGACCCACCCACTCTAGTTTTAACCAAAAATGAACATATGTCAAAATAAGTATCGATTTGAAGGTCACGACCCTCAACATCGCATCCGAAAGTCTAATTAGAGATAAGGACACTTTTTAAAAAATACCAAACCCAAAAAAGTACAGAAATGCCTCCAAATATCCCCAAACGACCCACCCGGTCTGGTTTAAACTGAGAATGAACATATACCAAAATTGGTATCGATTCGAAGGTCATGACAAGCAACATCGCATCCACACATCTGAAAAGAGATAAGGACACTTTTTAGATAATACCAACCCCAAAAAGTATAGAAATGCCTGCAAATAACCCCCAACGACCCACCCGGCCTGGTTTAAACCGAAAATGAACATTTATAGAAATAGGTACCGATTTCAAGGTCACGACCCTCAACATCGCATCCACACGTCTAATTAGAGATAAGGGCACTTTTTTGAGATTCCCAAACCAAAAAAAGTACAGAAATGCGCCCAAATAACTCCTAACGACCCACCCGGTTTGGCTCGGACCGCAAATGAACATATGTCAAAATACGTATCGATTCGAAGGTCACGACCCTCAACTTCTCGTCCACACGTCTAATAAGAAATAAGGACACCTTCTAGAGAATAACAAACCCAAAAAAGTATAGAAATGCCCTTTTATAACCACAAACTACCCACCTGGTCTGTTTTTAAACCGAAAATGAACATATGCTGAAATAGGTATCGATCCGAAGGTCACGAACCTCAACATCGCATCCACACGTCTAACAAGAGATAAGGACACTTTTTAGAAAATACCAAACCCAAAAAATTATGGAAATGCCCCCAAATAACCACAAACGACCCACCCGGTTTGGTTTAAACCGAGAATGAACATCTGCCCAAATAGGTATCGATTCGAAGGTCATGACCCTCAACATCAAATCTACACGTCTAATAAGAGATAAGGACACTTTTTACATAATATCAAACCCTAAAAAGTATAGAAATGCCCCCAAATAACCCCAAACAACTCACCCGCTCTAGTTTAAATCGAAAATGAACATATGTCAGGATAGGTATCGATTCGAGGTCATGACCTTCAACATCGCATCCACACGTCTAATTACAGATAAGGACACTTTTTAGAAAATACCAAATCCAAAAATACTGAAATGCCCCCAAATAACCCCAAACAACCCACCCAGTCTAGTTTAAACAAAAAATGAACATATGCCAAAGTAGGTATCGATTCGAAGGTCATGACCCTCAACATCGCATCCACACATCTAATAAGAGTTAAGGACACTTTTTAGAATATCCCAAGCCTAAAAAAGTACAGAAATGCCCCCAAATAACCCCAAACAACCCACCTGGTCTGGTTCAAACCGAAAATGAACATATGCTGAAATAGGTATCTCTTCGAAGGTCACGACCCACAACAACGGATCCACACATCCAATAAGAGATATCGACACTTTTTAGAAAATTCCAAACCCGAAAAACTTTAGAAATGTCCCCAAATAACCCCAAACGATCCACCCGCTCTAGTTTAAATCGAAAATGAACATATGTCAAAATAGGAATCGATTTGAAGGTCACGACCCTCAACATCGCATCCACAATTCTAATAAGAGATAAGGACACTTTATAGAAAATAACAAACCCAAAAAAGTACAGAAATGCCCCCAAATAATCGCAAACGACCCACCCGGTCTGTTTTAAACCAAGAATGAACATATGCTGAAATAGGTATCGATTCGAAGGTCACGACCCTCAACATTGCATCCACACATCTAATAAGAGATAAGGACACTTTTTAGATAATACCAAACCCCAAAAAGTATTGAAATGCCCCAAAATAACCCCAAACGACCCACCCGGTCTTGTTTAAACCGGGAGTGAACATCTGCCAAAATAGGTATCGATTCGAAGGTTATGACCCTCAACATCGCATCCACACGTCTAATAAGAGATAAGGACACTTTTTACACAATACCAAACCCCAAAAAGTATAGAAATGCCCCCAAATACCCCAAAATGACCAACCCGGTGTGGTTTAAACCGAAAAAGAACCAATGTTGAAATAGGTATCGATTCAAAGGTCATGACCCTCGACATCACGTCCACACATCTAATTAGAGATAAGGGCACTTTTTTGAGAATACCAAACCAAAAAAAGTATAGAAATGCCCCCAAAAAACTCCAAACGACCCACCAGGTCTGGTTCGGAACAAAAATGAACACATGTCGAAATACTTATCGATTCGAAGGTCACAACCTTCAACTTTGCATCCACACGTCTAATAAGAGATAAAGACACTTTTTAGAGAATCCAAAACCCAAAAAAGTATAGAAATGCCCTTAAATAACCACAAACGACCCACCCGGTCTATTTTAAACCGAAAACAAACATATACCGAAATAGGTATCAATTCGAAGGTCACGACCCTCAACATCGCATCCACACGTCTAACAAGAGATAAGGACACTAAAAATACCAAACCTAAAAAGTACAGAAATGCTCCCAAATAACCCAAAACAAACCACACGGTCTAGTTTTAACCGAAAATGAACACATGCCGAAATAGGTATCGATTCGAAGGTCATGACCCTCAACATCGTAACCACACATTTAATAAGAGTTAAGGACACTTTTTAGAAAATTCCAAACCCAAAAAAGTATAGAAATGCCCCCGAATAACCCCGAATGACCCACCCGATCTAGTTTAAACCGAAAATGAACATATGCCAAAATAGGTATCGATTCGAAGGTCATGACCCTCAACATTTCATCCACACGTCTAATAAGAGATAAGGACACTTTTTACATAATACCAAACCCCAAAAAGTATAGAAATGCCCCCAAATAACCCAAAACGACCCACCCGATCTGGTTTAAACCGAAAAAGAACATATGTCAAAATAGGTATCGATTCAAAGGCCATGACCCTCGACATCGCATCCACACATCTAATTAGAGTTACGGGCACTTTTTTGAGAATCCCAAACCAAAAAAAGTATAGAAATGCCCCCAAATAACTCCAAATGACCCACCCCGTCTGGTTCGGATAAAAAATGAACATATGTCGAAATACGTATCGAATCGAAGGTCATGACCCTCAACTTCGCATCCACACGCCTAATAAGAGATAATGACACTTTTTAGAGAATCTGAAACCCAAAAAAGTATAGAAATGCCCTTAAATAACCCCAAACGACCCACCCGGTCTGTTTTAAACCGAAAATGAACATATGCCAAAATAGGTATCGATTCGAAGGTCACGACCCTGAACATCGTAACCACACATTCAATAACAGATTAAGGACACTTTTTAGAAAATCCCAAACCCAAAAAACACGAAATGCCCCCGAATAACCCCAAACAACCCACCTAGTCTGGTTTAAACTGAAAATGAACATATGCTGAAACAGGTATCGCTTTGAAGGTCACGACCCTCAACATAGCATCCACACATCTAATAAGAGATATGGACACTTTTTAGAAAATACCAAACCCAAAAAACTACAGAAATGCCCCCAAATAACCCCAAATGACCCACCCACTCTAGTTTTAACCAAAAATGAACATATGTCAAAATAAGTATCGATTTGAAGGTCACGACCCTCAACATCGCATCCGAAAGTCTAATTAGAGATAAGGACACTTTTTAAAAATACCAAACCCAAAAAGTACAGAAATGCCTCCAAATATCCCCAAACGACCCACCCGGTCTGGTTTAAACTGAGAATGAACATATACCAAAATTGGTATCGATTCGAAGGTCATGACAAGCAACATCGCATCCACACATCTGAAAAGAGATAAGGACACTTTTTAGATAATACCAACCCCAAAAAGTATAGAAATGCCTGCAAATAACCCCCAACGACCCACCCGGCCTGGTTTAAACCGAAAATGAACATTTATAGAAATAGGTACCGATTTCAAGGTCACGACCCTCAGCATCGCATCCACACGTCTAATTAGAGATAAGGGCACTTTTTTGAGATTCCCAAACCAAAAAAAGTACAGAAATGCTCCCAAATAACTCCTAACGACCCACCCGGTTTGTCTCGGACCGCAAATGAACATATGTCAAAATACGTATCGATTCGAAGGTCACGACCCTCAACTTCTCGTCCACACGTCTAATAAGAAATAAGGACACCTTCTAGAGAATCCGAAACCCAAAAAAGTATAGAAATGCCCTTAAATAACCCCAAACTACCCACCTGGTCTGTTTTAAACCGAAAATGAACATATGCTGAAATAGGTATCGATCCGAAGGTCACGAACCTCAACATCGCATCCACACGTCTAACAAGAGATAAGGACACTTTTTAGAAAATACCAAACCCAAAAAATTATGGAAATGCCCCCAAATAACCACAAACGACCCACCCGGTTTGGTTTAAACCGAGAATGAACATCTGCCCAAATAGGTATCGATTCGAAGGTCATGACCCTCAACATCAAATCTACACGTCTAATAAGAGATAAGGACACTTTTTACATAATATCAAACCCTAAAAAGTATAGAAATGCCCCCAAATAACCCCAAACAACTCACCCGCTCTAGTTTAAATCGAAAATGAACATATGTCAGGATAGGTATCGATTCGAAGGTCATGACCTTCAACATCGCATCCACACGTCTAATTACAGATAAGGACACTTTTTAGAAAATACCAAATCCAAAAATACTGAAATGCCCCCAAATAACCCCAAACAACCCACCCAGTCTAGTTTAAACAAAAAATGAACATATGCCAAAGTAGGTATCGATTCGAAGGTCATGACCCTCAACATCGCATCCACACATCTAATAAGAGTTAAGGACACTTTTTAGAATATCCCAAGCCTAAAAAAGTACAGAAATGCCCCCAAATAACCCCAAACAACCCACCTGGTCTGGTTCAAACCGAAAATGAACATATGCTGAAATAGGTATCTCTTCGAAGGTCACGACCCACAACAACGGATCCACACATCCAATAAGAGATATCGACACTTTTTAGAAAATTCCAAACCCAAAAAACTATAGAAATGTCCCCAAATAACCCCAAACGATCCACCCGCTCTAGTTTAAATCGAAAATGAACATATGTCAAAATAGGAATCGATTTGAAGGTCACGACCCTCAACATCGCATCCACAATTCTAATAAGAGATAAGGACACTTTATAGAAAATAACAAACCCAAAAAAAGTACAGAAATGCCCCCAAATAATCGCAAACGACCCACCCGGTCTGTTTTAAACCAAGAATGAACATATGCTGAAATAGGTATCGATTCGAAGGTCACGACCCTCAACATTGCATCCACACATCTAATAAGAGATAAGGACACTTTTTAGATAATACCAAACCCCAAAAAGTATTGAAATGCCCCAAAATAACCCCAAACGACCCACCCGGTCTTGTTTAAACCGGGAGTGAACATCTGCCAAAATAGGTATCGATTCGAAGGTTATGACCCTCAACATCGCATCCACACGTCTAATAAGAGATAAGGACACTTTTTACACAATACCAAACCCCAAAAAGTATAGAAATGCCCCCAAATACCCCAAAATGACCAACCCGGTGTGGTTTAAACCGAAAAAGAACCAATGTTGAAATAGGTATCGATTCAAAGGTCATGACCCTCGACATCACGTCCACACATCTAATTAGAGATAAGGGCACTTTTTTGAGAATACCAAACCAAAAAAAGTATAGAAATGCCCCCAAAAAACTCCAAACGACCCACCAGGTCTGGTTCGGAACAAAAATGAACACATGTCGAAATACTTATCGATTCGAAGGTCACAACCTTCAACTTTGCATCCACACGTCTAATAAGAGATAAAGACACTTTTTAGAGAATCCAAAACCCAAAAAAGTATAGAAATGCCCTTAAATAACCACAAACGACCCACCCGGTCTATTTTAAACCGAAAACAAACATATACCGAAATAGGTATCAATTCGAAGGTCACGACCCTCAACATCGCATCCACACGTCTAACAAGAGATAAGGACACTAAAAATACCAAACCTAAAAAGTACAGAAATGCTCCCAAATAACCCAAAACAAACCACACGGTCTAGTTTTAACCGAAAATGAACACATGCCGAAATAGGTATCGATTCGAAGGTCATGACCCTCAACATCGTAACCACACATTTAATAAGAGTTAAGGACACATTTTAGAAAATTCCAAACCCAAAAAAGTATAGAAATGCCCTTAAATAACCCCAAACGACCCACCCGATCTAGTTTAAACCGAAAATGAACATATGCCAAAATAGGTATCGATTCAAGGTCATGACCCTCAACATTTCATCCACACGTCTAATAAGAGATAAGGACACTTTTTACATAATACCAAACCCCAAAAAGTATAGAAATGCCCCCCAAATAACCCAAAACGACCCACCCGATCTGGTTTAAACCGAAAAAGAACATATGTCAAAATAGGTATCGATTCAAAGGCCATGACCCTCGACATCGCATCCACACATCTAATTAGAGTTACGGGCACTTTTTTGAGAATCCCAAACCAAAAAAAGTATAGAAATGCCCCCAAATAACTCCAAATGACCCACCCCGTAGTTCGATAAAAAATGAACATATGTCGAAATACGTATCGAATCGAAGGTCATGACCCTCAACTTCGCATCCACACGCCTAATAAGAGATAATGACACTTTTTAGAGAATCTGAAACCCAAAAAAGTACAAAAATGCCCTTAAATAACCCCAAACGACCCACCTGGTCTGTTTTAACCCGAAAATGAACATATGCCAAAATAGGTAGCGATTCGAAGGTCACGACCTCAACATCGTAACCACACATTCAATAACAGTTAAGGACACTTTTAGAAAATCCCAAACCCAACAAAACACGAAATGCCCCGAATAACCCCAAACAACCCACCTAGTCTGGTTTAAAGCGAAAATGAACATATGTGAAACAGGTATCGTCCAAGGTCACGACCCTCAACATAGCATCCACACATCTAATAAGAGATATGGACACTTTTTAGAAAATACCAAACCCAAAAACTACAGAAATGCCCCCAAATAACCCCAAATGACCCACCCACTCTAGTTTTAACCAAAAATGAACATATGTCAAAATAAGTATCGATTTGAAGGTCACGACCCTCAACATCGCATCCGAAAGTCTAATTAGAGATAAAGACACTTTTTAAAAAATACCAAACCCAAAAAAGTACAGAAATGCCTCCAAATATCCCCAAACGACCCACCCGGTCTGGTTTAAACTGAGAATGAACATATACCAAAATTGGTATCGATTCGAAGGTCATGACAAGCAACATCGCATCCACACATCTGAAAAGAGATAAGGACACTTTTTAGATAATACCAACCCCAAAAAGTATAGAAATGCCTGCAAATAACCCCCAACGACCCACCCGGCCTGGTTTAAACCGAAAATGAACATTTGTGGAAATAGGTACCGATTTCAAGGTCACGACCCTCAACCATCGCATCCACACGTCTAATTAGAGATAAGGGCACTTTTTTGAGATTCCCAAACCAAAAAAAAGTACAGAAATGCGCCCAAATAACTCCTAACGACCCACCCGGTTTGGCTCGGACCGCAAATGAACATATGTCAAAATACGTATCGATTCGAAGGTCACGACCCTCAACTTCTCGTCCACACGTCTAATAAGAAATAAGGACACCTTCTAGAGAATCCGAAACCCAAAAAAGTATAGAAATGCCCTTAAATAACCCCAAACTACCCACCTGGTCTGTTTTAAACCGAAAATGAACATATGCTGAAATAGGTATCGATCCGAAGGTCACGAACCTCAACATCGCATCCACACGTCTAACAAGAGATAAGGACACTTTTTAGAAAATACCAAACCCAAAAAATTATGGAAATGCCCCCAAATAACCACAAACGACCCACCCGGTTTGGTTTAAACCGAGAATGAACATCTGCCCAAATAGGTATCGATTCGAAGGTCATGACCCTCAACATCAAATCTACACATCTAATAAGAGATAAGGACACTTTTTACATAATATCAAACCCTAAAAAGTATAGAAATGCCCCCAAATAACCCCAAACAACTCACCCGCTCTAGTTTAAAGCAAAAATGAACATATGTCAGGATAGGTATCGATTCGAAGGTCATGACCTTCAACATCGCATCCACACGTCTAATTACAGATAAGGACACTTTTTAGAAAATACCAAATCCAAAAATACTGAAATGCCCCCAAATAACCCCAAACAACCCACCCAGTCTAGTTTAAACAAAAAATGAACATATGCCAAAGTAGGTATCGATTCGAAGGTCATGACCCTCAACATCGCATCCACACATCTAATAAGAGTTAAGGACACTTTTTAGAATATCCCAAGCCTAAAAAAGTACAGAAATGCCCCCCAAATAACCCCAAACAACCCACCTGGTCTGGTTCAAACCGAAAATGAACATATCCTGAAATAGGTATCTCTTCGAAGGTCACGACCCACAACAACGGATCCACACATCCAATAAGAGATATCGACACTTCTTAGAAAATTCCAAACCCAAAAAACTATAGAAATGTCCCCAAATAACCCCAAACGATCCACCCGCTCTAGTTTAAATCGAAAATGAACATATGTCACAATAGGAATCGATTTGAAGGTCACGACCCTCAACATCGCATCCACAATTCTAATAAGAGATAAGGACACTTTATAGAAAATAACAAACCCAAAAAAGTACAAAAATGCCCCCAAATAATCGCAAACGACCCACCCGGTCTGTTTTAAACCAAGAATGAACATATGCTGAAATAGGTATCGATTCGAAGGTCACGACCCTCAACATTCCATCCACACATCTAATAAGAGATAAGGACACTTTTTAGATAATACCAAACCCCAAAAAGTATTGAAATGCCCCAAAATAACCCCAAACGACCCACCCGGTCTTGTTTAAATCGGGAGTGAACATCTGCCAAAATAGGTATCGATTCGAAGGTTATGACCCTCAACATCGCATCCACACGTCTAATAAGAGATAAGGACACTTTTTACACAATACCAAACCCCAAAAAGTATAGAAATGCCCCCAAATACCCCAAAATGACCAACCCGGTGTGGTTTAAACCGAAAAAGAACCAATGTTGAAATAGGTATCGATTCAAAGGTCATGACCCTCGACATCACGTCCACACATCTAATTAGAGATAAGGGCACTTTTTTGAGAATACCAAACCAAAAAAAGTATAGAAATTCCCCCAAAAAACTCCAAACGACCCACCAGGTCTGGTTCGGAACAAAAATGAACACATGTCGAAATACTTATCGATTCGAAGGTCACAACCTTCAACTTTGCATCCACACGTCTAATAAGAGATAAAGACACTTTTTAGAGAATCCAAAACCCAAAAAAGTATAGAAATGCCCTTAAATAACCACAAACGACCCACCCGGTCTATTTTAAACCGAAAACAAACATATACCGAAATAGGTATCAATTCGAAGGTCACGACCCTCAACATCGCATCCACACGTCTAACAAGAGATAAGGACACTTTTTAAAAATACCAAACCTAAAATGTACAGAAATGCTCCCAAATAACCCAAAACAAACCACACAGTCTAGTTTTAACCGAAAATGAACACATGCCGAAATAGGTATCGATTCGAAGGTCATGACTCTCAACATCGTAACCACACATTTAATAAGAGTTAAGGACACTTTTTAGAAAATTCCAAACCCAAAAAAGTACAGAAATGCCCCCAAATAACCCCAAACGACCCACACCGATCTAGTTTAAACCGAAAATGAACATATGCCAAAATAGGTATCGATTCAAGGTCATGACCCTCAACATTTCATCCACACGTCTAATAAGAGATAAGGACACTTTTTACATAATACCAAACCCCAAAAAGTATAGAAATGCCCCCAAATAACCCAAAACGACCCACCCGATCTGGTTTGAATCGAAAAAGAACATATGTCGAAATAGGTATCTATTCCAAGGTCAAGACCCTCCGCGTCGCTTCCACACGTCTAATTAGAGATAAGGGTAGTTTTTTGAGAATCCCAAACCAAAAAAAGTATAGAAATGCCCCCAAATAACTCCAGACGACCCACCCGGTCTAGTTCGGACCACAAATGAACATATGTCGAAATACATATCGATTCGAAGGTCACGACCCTCAACTTCGCAACCACACGTCTAATAAAAGCTAAGGACACCTTTTAGAGAATCCGAAACCCAAAAAAGTACAAAAATGCCCTTAAATAACCCCA